>NW_024752806.1:22500-112097 GCF_018991925.1 Homarus americanus
CTGTACCATTACACCACACCCACTGAAGGCCATCCTGTACCATTACACCACACCCACTAAGCGTCATCCTGTACCATTACACACCACACCCACTGAAGGTCATCCTGTACCATTACACCACACCCACCAGCTCACCTGTACCATTACACCACACCCACCGAAGGCTCATCCTGCCCACACACACCACACCCACTGAAGCGTCATCCTGTACCATTACACCACACCCACTGAAGGCCATCCTGTACCATTACACCACACCCACTGAAGGCGTCATCCTGTACCCACACACCACACACCCACCGAAGGTCATCCTGTACCATTACACCACACCCACTGAAGCGTCATCCTGTACCCACACCACACACCCACTGAAGCGTCATCCTGTACCATTACACCACACACCCACCGAAGGGTCATCCTGTACCATTACACCACACACACCCACCGAAGGTCATCCTGTACCATTACACCACACACCCACCGAAGCGTCATCCTGTACCATTACACCACACACCCACCGAAGGTCATCCTGCACACACACCACACACCCACAAGCGTCCGTACCATTACACCACACCCACTGAAGGTCATCCTGTACCATTACACCACACACCCACCGAAGGTCATCCTGTACCATTACACCACACCCACCGAAGGTCATCCTGTACCATTACACCACACACCCACCGAAGCGTCATCCTGTACCATTACACCACACACCCACCGAAGGTCATCCTGTACCATTACACCACACCCACCGAAGCGTCATCCTGTACCATTACACCACACACCCACCGAAGGTCATCCTGTACCATTACACCACACCACCGAAGGTCATCCTGTACCATTACACCACACCCACTGAAGCGTCATCCTGTACCATTACACCACACACCCACCGAAGGCGTCATCCTGTACCATTACACCACACCCACCGAAGGTCATCCTGTACCATCACACCACACACCCACCGAAGCGTCATCCTGTACCATTACACCACACACCCACGAAGCGTCATCCTGTACCATTACACCACACCCACCGAAGGTCATCCTGTACCACACCACACACCCACCAGCGTCATCCTGTACCATTACACCACACCCACCGAAGGTCATCCCAGCCTATTACACACACCCACTGAAGGTCATCCTGTACCATTACACCACACACCCACCGAAGCGTCATCCTGTACCATTACACCACACCCACCGGCCATCCTGTACCATCACACCACACACCACCGAAGCGTCATCCTGTACCATTACACCACACACCCACCGAAGCGTCATCCTGCACCATTACACCACACCCACCGAAGCGTCATCCTGTACCATTACACCACACACCCACTGAAGCGTCATCCTGTACCATTACACCACACACCCACCGAAGCGTCATCCTGTACCACATTACACCACACACCCACTGAAGGTCATCCTGTACCATCACACCACACACCCACCGAAGCACCTGTACCATTACACCACACACCCACCGAAGGTCATCCTGTACCATTACACCACACCCACTGAAGGTCATCCCCACCATCACACCACACCCACCGAAAGGTCATCCTGTACCATTACACCACACACCCACCGAAGCGTCATCCTGTACCATTACACCACACACCCACCGAAGGTCATCCTGTACCATCACACCACACACCCACCGAAGGTCATCCTGTACCATTACACCACACACCCACCGAAGCGTCATCCTGCCTTACCATCACACCACACCCACGAAGCTCATCCTGTACCATTACACCACACCCACTGAAGGTCATCCTGTACCATTACACCACACACCCACCGAAGCGTCATCCTGTACCCACTTACACCACACACCCACCGAAGCGTCATCCTGTACCCATACACCACACACCCACCGAAGCGTCATCCTGTACCATTACACCACACCCACCCCTGAAGGCTCATCCTGTACCATTACACCACACCCACCGAAGGTCATCCTGCACCATTACACCACACACCCACCGAAGCGTCATCCTGTACCCATTACACCACACCCACCGAAGGTCATCCTGTACCATTACACCACACCCACCGGAAGGTCATCCTGCACCATTACACACACACACCCACCGAAGCGCTCATCCTGTACCACACACCACACCCACCGAAGCGTCATCCTGTACCATTACACCACACACCCACCGAAGCGTCATCCTGTACCATTACACCACACACCCACCGAAGCGTCATCCTGTACCCACATACCACACCCACCGAAGGTCATCCCAGCCCATACACCACACCCACCAAGCGTCATCCTGTACCATTACACCACACACCCACCGAAGCGTCATCCTGTACCATTACACCACACCACCCAAGCGTCATCCTGTACCATTACACCACACCCACCGAAGGTCATCCTGTACCATTACACCACACACCCACCGAAGGTCATCCTGTACCATTACACCACACCCACCAGCGTCATCCTGCACCCATTACACCACACCCACCGAAGGTCATCCTGTACCATTACACCACACCCACTGAAGCGTCATCCTGTACCATTACACCACACACCCCCACCGAAGCGTCATCCTGTACCACACACCACACACCCACCGAAGCGTCATCCTGTACCATTACACCACACCCACCGAAGCGTCATCCTGTACCATTACACACAACCCACCGAAGCCATCCTGTACCATTACACCACACACCCACTGAAGGTCATCCTGTACCATTCACACACACACCCACCGAAGGTCATCCTGCACCATTACACCACACCCACCGAAGCGTCATCCTGTACCATTACACCACACACCCACTGAAGGTCATCCTGTACCATTACACCACACACCCACCGAGCGTCATCCCGTACCATTACACCACAACCCACCGAAGCGCTCATCCTGTACCATTACACCAACCCACAAGCATCCTGTACCATCACACCACACCCACCGAAGCGTCATCCTGTACCCATTACACCACACCCACCGAAGGTCATCCCAGCCATTACACCACACACCCACCGAAGGTCATCCTGTACCATTACACACACACCCACGAAGTCATCCTGTATCACACCACACACCCACAAGGTCATCCTGTACCACACCACACACCCACCGAAGGTCATCCTGTACCATTACACCACACACCCACCGAAGCGTCATCCTGTACCACATTACACCACACCCAACAGCGTCATCCTGTACCCATCACACCACACACCCACCGAAGGTCATCCTGTACCATTACACCACACACCCACCGAAGCGTCATCCTGTACCATTACACCACACACCCACCGAAGCGTCATCCTGTACATTACACCACACACCCACTGCCATCTGTACCATTACACCACACCCACCAAGGGTCATCCTGTACCATTACACCACACCCACCGAAGGTCATCCTGTACCATTACACCACACACCCACCGAAGCGTCATCCTGTACCATTACACCACACACCCACCAAAGCGTCATCCTGTACCATTACACACCCACCGAAGCGTCATCCTGTACCATTACACCACCCACTGAAGCGTCATCCTGTACCATTACACCACACACCACAAAGCGTCATCCTGTACCATTACCACACCCACAGAAGCGTCATCCTGCCATTACCACACACCACCGAAGCGTCGTCACCAACATTACACCACACCCACTGAAGCGTCATCCTGTACCATTACACCACACCCACTGAAGCGTCATCCTGCCGTACCACACACCCCCGAAGCTCATCTTTGCCATCACACCACACCCGCAAAGCGTCATCCTGTACCATTACACCACACCCACAAGCGTCATCCTGCCATTACACCACACCCACTGAAGCGTCATCTGTACCTTACACCACACACCCACTGAAGCGTCATCCTGTACCATTACACCACCCACTGAAGCGTCATCCTGTACCTTACACCACACCCCACTGAAGCGTCATCTGTACCATTACACCACACCCACCGAAGCGTCATCCTGTACCATTACACCACACCCACGAAGCGTCATCCTGTACCATTACACCACACCCACTGAAGCGTCATCCTGTACCATTACACCACACCCACCGAAGCGTCATCCTGTACCATTACCACACCACTGAAGCGTCATCCTGTACCATTACCACACCCGCAAGCGTCATCCTGTACCCATTACACACCCACCGAAGCGTCATCCTGTACCATTACACCACACCCGCGAAGCGTCATCCTGTACCATTACACCACCCACCAAGCGTCATCCATGCCATTACACCACACCACCGAAGCGTCATCCTGTACCATTACACCACACCCGCAAAGCGTCATCCTGTACCATTACACCACACCACTGAAGCGTCATCTCCTGCCATTACACCACACCCACTGAAGCGTCATCCTGTACCATTACACCACACACACCCACCGAAGCGTCATCCTGTACCATTACACCACACCCACCGAAGCGTCATCCTGTACCATCACACACCCACTGAGCGTCATCATACCATTACACCACACCAGGCGTCATCCTGTACATCACACACCCACTGAAGCGTCATCTCCTGTACCATACACCACACACCCACTGAAGCGTCATCTTGTACCATTACACCACACACACCCACCAAGCGTCATCCTGTACCATTACACCCACACACCCACCGAGCGTCATCCTGTACCATTACACCACACACCCGCAAGCGTCATCCTGTACCACTACACCACACACCCACTAAGCGTCATCCTGTACCATTACACCACACACCCACTAAGCGTCATCCTGTACCATTACACCACACACACACCCACTAAGCGTCATCCTGTACCATTACACCACACACCCACGAAGCGTCATCCTGCCACTACACCACACACCCACCAGAAGCGTCATCCTGTACCATTACACCACACACCCACCGAAGCGTCATCCTGTACCATTACACCACACCCACTAAAGCGTCATCCTGTACCACCACCACACCCACCGAAGCGTCATCCTGCCACACCCGAAGCGTCATCCTGTACCATTACACCACACACCACCAAGCGTCATCCTGTACCATTACACCACAACCCACCGAAGCGTCATCCCATACCATTACACCACACACACCCACCAAGCGTCATCCTGTACCATTACACCACACCCACCGAAGCGTCATCCTGTACCATTACACCACACCCACCGAAGCGTCATCTGCACCATTACCACACCACTGAAGCGTCATCTGTACCATTACACCACACCACCAAGCGTCATCCTGTACCATTACACCACACCCACCAGCGTCATCATGTGCCATTACACCACCCACCGGCGTCATCCTGTACCATTACACCACACACACCCACCAGGCGTCATCCTGTACCATTACATCCACCCACTGAAGCGTCATCATGTACCATTACACCACACACCCACTAAAGCGTCATCCTGTGCCATTACACCACACACCCACTGAAGCGTCATCTGTACCATTACATCACACCCACCGAAGCGTCATCCTGTACCATTACACCACACACCCGCAAGCGTCATCCTGTACCATTACACCACACCACCCACGAAGCGTCATCCTGTACCATTACATCACACACCCACCGAAGCGTCATCCTGTACCATTACATCACACACCACCGAAGCGTCATCCTGTACCATTACATCACACACACCCACTGAAGCGTCATCCTGTACCATTACATCACACACCCACCGAAGCGTCATCCTGTACCATTACATCACACACCCACAGAAGCGTCATCCTGTACCATTACATCCACACACCCACCGAAGCGTCATCCTGTACCATTACACACACACACCCACCGAAGCGTCATCCTGTACCATTACATCACACACCACCGAAGCGTCATCCTGTACCATACACCACACCCACTGAAGCGTCATCTGTACCTTACACCACACCCACCGAAGCGTCATCATGCCATTACATCACACACCCACGAAGCGTCATCCTGTACCATTACACCACCACCGAAGCGTCATCCTGTACCATACACCACACACCCACTGAAGCGTCATCCTGTACCATTACACACACCACACCCACCGAAGCGTCATCCTGTACCATTACACCACCGGCGTCATCCTGCCATTACACACACCCACGCGTCATCCATTACCATTACACCACACACCCACCGAAGCGTCATCTGTACCATTACACCACACACCCACCGAGCGTCATCCTGTACCATTACACCACACCCCACCGAAGCGTCATCCTGTACCATTACACCACACCCACTGAAGCGTCATCCTGTACCATTACCACACACCCACTGAGTCATCCTGTACCATTACACCACACACCCACCGAAGCGTCATCCTGTACCATTACACCACACCACTGAAGCGTCATCCCTGTACCATTCACACCACACACCCACTGAGCGTCATCCTGTATTACACCACACACCCACCGAAGCGTCATCCTGCACCATTACACCACACCGAAGCGTCATCCTGTACCATTACACCACACCCACCAGAGGCGTCATCCTGTACCATTACACCACACCCACGAAGCGTCATCTGTACCATTACACCACACCACTGAAGCGTCATCCTGTACCATTACACCACACCCACCGAAGCGTCATCCTGTACCGCCCACCACACACCCACCGAAGCGTCATCCTGTACCATTACACCACACACCCACTGAAGCGTCATCCTGTACCATTACACCACACACCCATGAGCGTATCCTGTACCATTACACCACACACCCACCGAAGCGTCATCGCCATTACACCCACACACCCGCGAAGCGTCATCCTGGCCATTACACCACACACCCACCGAAGCGTCATCCTGTACCATTACACCACACACCCACTGGCGTCATCCTGTACCATTACACCACACACCCACCGAAGCGTCATCCGCTACCTTACACCACACACCACCGACGTCCCTGTACCATTACACCACACACCCACCGAAGCGTCATCGTACCACCACCCACACCACCGAAGCGTCATCCTGTACCACACCCACACCCACCGAAGCGTCATCCTGTACTTACACCACACCCACGAAGCGTCATCCTGTACCATTACACCACACCCACCGAAGCGTCATCCTGTACCATACACCACACCCACCGAAGCGTCATCCTGTACCATTACACCACACCCACCAGCGTCATCCTGTACCATCACACACACCCACCGAAGCGTCATCCTGTGCCATTACCACACACCCACCGAAGCGTCATCCTGTACCATCCACACACCCATCAGCGTCATCCTGTACCGTACACCACACACCCACCAAGCGTCATCCTGTACCATTACACACCACACACCCACCGAAGCGTCATCCTGTACCATTACACCACACACCCACCGAAGCGTCATCCCTGTACCATTACACCACACACCCCACTGAAGCGTCATCCTGTACCATTACACCACACACACCCACCGAAGCGTCATCCTGTACCATTACACCACACACCCACCAGCGTCATCCTGTACCATTACACCACACACCCACCGAAGCGTCATCCTGTACCATCACACCACACACCCACCAAGCGTCATCCTGTACCATTACACCACCCACCCGAAGCGTCATCCTGTACCATTACACCCACACACCCCACGAAGCGTCATCCTGTGCCACCACCACACCCCACCGAAGCGTGTCTGCTACCATTACACCACACACACGAAGCGTCATCCTGTACCATTACACCACACACCCACCAAGCGTCATCCTGTACCCATTACACCACACCCACCGAAGCGTCATCCTGTACCATTACACCACACCCACCGAGCGTCATCCTGTACCATCACCACACCCACCAGCGTCATCTGTACCATTACACCCACGCGTCATGTACACCACACCCACCGAAGCGTCATCCTGTACCATTACCACACACCCACCGAAGCGTGTGCCATACACCACACCCACCGAGCGTCATCCTGTACCATTACACCACACACCCACCGAAGCGTCATCATGTACCATCACACCACACGAAGCGTCATCTGTACCATTACACCACACACCTGAAGCATGTCACCTGCCATTCACACACCCACCGAAGCGTCATCCTGTACCATTACACCACCCACCAGGCGTGTCCCATACACCACCACACCAAGCGTCATCCTGTACCATTACCACCACCGAAGCGTCATCCTGTACCATTCACCCCACCGAAGCGTCATCCAATGCCATTACACCACCACACCCACCGAAGCGTCATCCTGTACCATTACCACACCCACCGAAGCGTCATCCTGTACCCACCACCACCACCAACAGTCATCCTGTGCCATTACACCCACACCCACTGAAGCGTCATCCTGTACCATCACACCACACACCGAAGCGTCATCCTGTACCATTACACCACACACCCACCGAAGCGTCATCCTGTACCATTACACCACACACCACCGAAGCGTCATCCTGCCCCCCACCAAGCGTCATCCTACCATTACACCACACACCCACCGAAGCGTCATCTGTACCATTACCACACCGCGAAGCGTCATCATAACCATTACACCACCCACCGAAGCCTCCTGTACTTACACCACACACCCACCGAAGCGTCATCCTGTACCATTACCACACCACCGGCGTCATCCTGTACCATTACACCACCCACCGAAGCGTGTACCATTACACCACACCCACCAGGTACTCCCCCCACCGAAGCGTCATCGTACCATTACACCACACACCCTCGGCGTCATCCTGTACCATTACACCCCACCCACTCGTCATCCCTGTACCAATACACCACACCCACAAGCGTCATCCTGTATTACCCCCCACACCTCATCACCAAACAACATTTAATAAGACTGAACAAACTTAAAACATCACACTGCTGTCGGCTTCCTGCACTATTTCACAAGATCTCTTACAACTGACAAACGAATGTAAAATACTATGCACCGTGCGACACTAAGACACTACTTACTGTCAAGATACACGTGTAACAGCATATATTCAGTACTGTATCAAGCCTCCTCATGAAACATAAACTACACATTTACTCTAAAACTAATTTATGACCGAGAACTTCATCCTCAGCGCAATAGTTCAATTTATCTATGGTCGACTAACACCACCAACCTGTCGCTATCTTACATAATAAACATTTCGCCTGATATCTTATGTTATATTTTCACCTGTCAAACTTTACACTTTTTTGTTCAATCTTCTGAACTCATATTTTAAAATTTATCTTGTTCACTAACAGCTATGGCGGTAGACTAGAGGCTCACACGATTATGCCTTTTGCTGACGTGTGTGTGTGTGTGTGTGTGTGTGTGTGTGTGTGTGTGTTTCTCTTGAGTTTAACAATATAATAATTTGTTTTCTGTCAGTGTCTACCTGAGGAAGGAGAGGGAGGCGTGTACTATCAATGTATCTCTTAACAGCAGCATCTTTACTACACCCACCCATCCATCCACCCATCCACCCACATCGTATATCGTTGTTCCTCGTCTTCACCCACACGTGTTCCTTCCGCCCACTGCTTCTTCATCTGGCCGACCACCACCACCGTCACCATCACCACCATCACACCCGCATCACCACACGTCCCCGTCACCACATCAACCCGATCCGTACCCCGTAAAATTACTCTCTGGACACAATGTTGTTTTCACCACCCTTCCAGCCACTGACTCGCCGCTCCTCCTCTCTTCTCCAGCACCGCATCCCATTTTTCTCCTCTCTCTCTCTTTTCTTCATCTTATCTCTTCCCTCTCTTTTCCCTTTCTCTCCCTCTCTTCTCTCTATCCTCTTCTTCCTTCAGTACTTTCTTATCAATTTCTCGTTTACTGGTCTATATTCTGTTATTTTTAGAGAGAGAGAGAAAAAAGAGAAAGAAGAGAGAGAGAGAGAGAGAGAGAGAGAGAGAGAGAGAAATAAATAAACTTCAAAAAAAAAAAAAAAAAAAAAATTCAACAGTTTATAATTTCGCTCTATGTGCCAACGTTGATAAAACCAGATGATTACCATTAACGAGCCCCGTGTGTGTGTGTGTGTATGTGTGTGTGTGTGTGTGTGCCTTTCAACCAATTCAACACGCTAAATTAAACCCCCTTCTTTTATATGTCTAATCACCTCCACATTACCACCATCACTAAAATTAAATACCTTGTTCATATCCCTCTTTCAAACATATTCCATCGGTAAATGAAACACTAGTGAAAATGACCACTCCACCCCTCCCACCCCTTCCCTTCCCTTCCCTTCCCACCCCTTCCCTCCACCCAGTATGCCAATTGGAAAACCTTCATTCAAATTCCAAAGGTTAATTTTACAGGTCTTTTCGGTGGTGGGTGATCTGTGTACATCAATGAGGCAGCGTGTTTCATATTTCGGGTCTATGCTAATGAGTATATTTTCCGGCCTACAGTAAGTGTAATGGTGAGAGAGAGAGAGAGAGAGAGAGAGAGAGAGAGAGAGGTAGGTGGCTGGACCAACACCAACATACCTGCGGGGGGAGACATAAAAAGAGCACTCATTAACACCTGTTCTTAGTCATTACCTCACCTGTCCTTCACTCCTCTCTCTCTTCCTTTAACTCAGTCTCACCCTCCTCCCTCCCTCCCTCCATCTCCCTCGTCATCCCAGGTGTTACTCATCTCACCTGTTGCCTCCTCCCTCTCCTCGTCATCCCAGGTGTACTCATCTCACCTGTTGCCTCCCTCCATCTCCCTCGTCATCCCAGGTGTTACTCATCTCACCTGTTGCCTCCTCCCTCTCCCTTCTGTTCCTCCTCCTTCCTTGTGCCCCCGTTCGGGTATGTGTTTCCATATTGTTGCTAACCCTAATATATATTGTCCTTTTTCCTGAATAAATTTTCTTTTTTTTTCCTTGAGCGATTTGTTTTCCTTTACTGAATAAACTATTTTATTTTCTGGTTAATTTGTCTTTTACACATCAGTAAATTGTGTTTCCTGAATTAAATGTCTTCGTCTTTCTGATGAAAATGTTTCTTTTCCTGAATAAATTGTAATTTCTCATTAAATTATCAATTTTTTCCTGAATATATATAATTTTTTCTCTTTTTCCTGATTACTAGCTGGATATATTGTCTTTTACCTGATTACTAGCTGGATATATTGTCTTTTTCCTGATTACTAGCTGGATATATTGTCTTTTTCCTGATTACTAGCTGGATATATTGTCTTTTTCCTGATTACTAGCTGGATATATTGTCTTTTTCCTGATTACTAGCTGGATATATTGTCTTTTTCCTGATTACTAGCTGGATATATTGTCTTTTTCCTGATTACTAGCTGGATATATTGTCTTTTTCCTGATTACTAGCTGGATATATTGTCTTTTTCCTGATTACTAGCTGGATATATTGTCTTTTTCCTGATTACTACCTGGATATATTGTCTTTTTCCTGATTACTAGCTGGATATATTGTCTTTTTCCTGACTGTATCGTCATTCTTCATGATTATTTTCTTTTTGCTTGAACATATTGTCATTTTTCTCCTCGTCTTTTCTTCTCGGGGATTTTAATCAGTGTGTCTCGACAATGTTGCCTTCAGCTGCCTGTGTTAATGTCCCACATGTATACAGGCTCTGGTGGCAGGTTTGTTGCCACACACCTTCCCCAACACTGCACAGTTGTCACACACCTTCCCCAACACTGCACAGTTGTCACACACCTTCCCCAACACTGCACAGTTGTCACACACCTTCCCCAACACTGCATTCACGTTATAATTGCTCTTCTGATAGATGACATGAGAGGCGAGCATCACACACACACACACACACACACACACACACACACACACACACACACACACACACACACACACACCAAGATAAACATGCATACAAGTATTTTCCCGTAATATGTATCCAGGAAACATTGAGGACACCGAGAGGGAAAAAAAGCGGAAAAACACGCAACGTGATATTGTCTTGCGAGTCCACACCAACGAAATGGAAAGGGAAACATGAGTGTGTGTGTGTGTGTGTGTGTGTGTGTGTGTGTGTGTGTGTGTGTGGTTCTGAGTAGTGGTTGGTGGTGACAGTGACGGTGGTGATATGGTAATGATAGTGATGATGGTGGTGGTAATGGTGGTGATGGTAGTTGGTTGGTGGTGTTAGCCAGTTTAAGTGAGTTGTTGGTTGTGATATGTTAGTGGTGATTTGATAGTATATTTTGGTGGCAAGAAATGATCAATGTGTTGTTGTTTGGTGGTGGTGGTGGTGTACCTGTTGTGTTAACGATTCATGATTGGTGTTGTTGTCTATGATGCTGTTGTTGTTGCACCGATGGTGGTGCTGTTGTTTAACCAAGTAGTGTGCTGGCGATGATGGTTGACTTGGATGGTGGTGTTATGACGATGGTAAACAGTGAAGGCAGCGATGGTGGTAGTGATGGTAGTGGTGATGGTAGTGGTAGGGGCAGCGATGGAGGTAACAGTGAAGACAGCGATGGTGGTAGTGATGGTAGCGATGGTGGTAGTAGTGGTGAGCCAATTCGCAGTAACCTACCTGTTGCTTCCATTCCTACCGTACCCTCTCCTTCCCTCCCTTACTCCTCCTCCTTCCTTCCTTCCCTTACTTTTATCTCCTTCTCTCCCTTACTTTTCTTTCTTTCCCTCCCCACTTTTCTCTCCTTCCCTCCCTTACCCCCTCCTTCCCTCCTCCCTACTTCCCTCTTCTTTCCTCCCTTTACTCCCTCTCTCCTTCCTTCCTCCCCTTGCTCTTTTCTCCCCTTCCCTCCTCCCCTTCTCCTACTATTACTACAACCTTCTCCTCACGATCCACTTAACTCCCTCCCTTTAACTCCCTCCCCCTTACCCCCCACACACAATTAAACCTCTCCTATGACATGTTACCAACTAGGACTCGGGGACTCCTTAATGCGAAGTCTGTAGAGAGAAGTAATCTTATTAGCTTTATGCTGGGCAAACAGCACGATGAGTGTGATGTTCCATATACTGAGTGGGAGCTTGACGCCGCCCTCGCCAGGGGTAGGTCTACTACCCCTGGAGAGGACGGAGTCACCTACAACATCGTTTGACTACTAAGGCGTGTGCCGGGCAATCTATTATTGGCATTGTACAATATGAGTCATGCCGAGGGCCAACTACCCACATCATGGACCAGCAGTATTGTTGCAACAATACCGAAACCAGGACAGCCTGATGCCTTTCGTCCCATATCACTAACCAGCTGCCTGTGTAAAACCTTTGAGAGGATGGTTCTTGGCAGACTCTTATATAGAATCAGAGAACACATGTCTCCTAACATAAATGGCTTCACCTATGGTAAAGGTGTACATAATTGCATCACCACATTCCTAACTGTGCATGGTGATGAAAGGCACAGATACACCACATTTCTTGACCTAAAAGCTGCATTTGATATTGTCAATAGGCAACTGATATTGTACGAACTAGCCAAAATGGATATAGGAGGTAGGCTGTTACACTGGATAAGTGGTTACCTAACCAACAGAAGGGCTGCTGCACTGTTTCAGGGTTACAAAAGTGAAGTTAAAGATATGCAACTTGGTACCCCTCAAGGTGGAGTACTTAGCCCCACTTTGTTCAATGTTCTTATGAATGCATTATTAAATTTAATACCAGACAACCCCAGCAATATCTCAATCAGCTATGCTGATGATATTCTTATACATACTAAAACTCATCGTGAAATGCAAACCACTCTGAACCATGTATACGCAGCCTGTGAACACCTCGGTCTTATTATCTCCACTGACAAAACTAAGGTGTTCAACAAACAAGCTGGTAACCGCAAACGCGGCCCCGCCAAGTTCAAGATAGGTAACAACACTATTGACTATGTTTCTTCTTTTAAATATCTTGGTGTTTCCGTCCCTTGTACCCTACCGGCCATACAACAGCTAACCCGCCAATGTACTGACAGACAGAGACCTCTTAGAAGTGTAGCGGGGTACAGCCCGCACTATGGTGCTAATATTAGAATTGTTTAAACAATGTACCTAGGCTATATAAGATCTTTGATAGATTACCACGCACCAGCCCTGGTCCTTCGTGACAGGAAGGCATTGACAAGCTCAAGAAAATAAAAATAAAGCCCTCAGAATTATCCTAGGATGTCCCATGAGCACTAAAGTACTTAATATGAGGAAAGAACTAGAAATACCCAGTGTTAAAGATAGAATAACTGAAGTCAACCTCATGATAGCCCTGAGGCTTCTGCGTGGTGATTTTGATAACATTGTTTCCTTAAAATTGCTAGAATGTATGAACCATGGGACTGGTGAGTCTAAATGGATCCAAACTACAGCTACACATATGAAGATGTTTGGACTAGACCACCTGTACAAAGTTGAGACACAACAGCGCTTCCTGCCACCCTGGCGGACAGTTCCCTTCGATATCACAATACCGACGTATCCGCCTAAAAAATTAATTATACAAAGCATTTATCTCCAACACACTGCCAAATTGAGAGCCCTTGAACACATACACACTCTACAGACTGATGATAATATCACACAGACCATCTACACTGATGGATCTCTAAACACCGCCTGTGGGAGGGCTGGAAGTGCTGTTGTTGTGACTCAACCTGACGGTAATATAACTGAGAAAGGAGTTAGAATTAACAACTGGGCATCCACTATACAAACTGAATTAGTTGCCATACTCACAGCTATTAAATTCATTGAAACCACTGTTACTGACAGTCTCATCATCACTGACTCTCTATCCTCACTACTTGCCCTTGGTACCCTCGACTCAGGTTGTCACGCTTTTGTCTCTGAAGCCAGACACAAATATGCGTGCCTTGTTGACCGGGGTGTCAGGGTCAAACTGTTGTGGATCCCCTCTCACATAGGCCTCATAAAACATGACAGAGTTGATGCCCTCGCCAAACTCGCGTCTAACAAAGACACCGTTGAATACAATTTGGGTCTGTCAAAAAGAACCCTTAAAACTGTAATTAGGAAAGAACTCATTGATGAGTTTGACGCAAGTAGACAAGTGCAAACAGGCAATAGTCGATCCATAGGTTACCATGATGAGATGTATCAAGTGAAACATGTATATGGAGCAAGTAACAAGATCAATAGATTACAAGATGTTGTAACCGCTAGATTAAGGTTAGGGATATAAGTAATTTGGCAGTATGTTCCTCAAGCAGATGTAAACAAAACTAAATGTAAAGTGTGTGGCCATACATATGGCCACACCCTTGAACACTACGTCCTCGACTGTGTGAAGATAGAACCTTTTAGGGACAGGTCCAAGCACACTGTGTGTGAAATGGCACAACACTTCATCTCTAATGGCAAGATAGCTGACATATTAAGATTGTATCCACTTTTTTGCACTTAGAACCAAATACACTTTGTGCTTGACTACTTCTCACGCAAATGTGAATAACAACGCGTGAGGCCAGACATACTGCCTCACACGCCTGTACTCACGCATTTGTGAATAAGTTACCCTTTATGTATAGAACTAAACAAATAATGTAACTTTAATACTGTGTAACATTCAGTGCCATAATATCCTGACAACGGGGGTTAATTATTATGAACCTCTGTAAACTCTACTCTGTAATCCTTTTGCGCTACCGCTCACAGGATGAGTGTGGGGTGCACAATAAAATAGCCGCTGCAAGCGGCAAAATCAAATCAATCCTACGACCTTCCTCTCCCTCCTGATGACACCTGTCCTTCCCTCATAACCTATCCTTCACTCCTCGCTGTCTTTCCTTCTCTCAAGTCAACAGAGCAGACGTACTTCCCTCCTTCTCTCCCTCACCCTACACCACCTTCTCTCTCCATACGTCTTCATCATCATGCGTGTCTGTCATTCTCGCCTCCCTTCCCCTCTCATCTTACTCTCCCTCTTTCTTTCTCTCTCTTATTCCTCTATTTATCTCTCTTCAATATTTTGCTTCTTGTATAAGTCTTCTAATTTGCACCTGTACCTCTACCTGTAAGAAAGGAACAAAAATACCAAGTTCAAATACATCACTAAAGCCGAAATTCCTATTGTCTTATCGTGTACTAATGGCCCTTACGAACTAATGTACTTGAGCCAGCATGGAGGGGGAGGTGGTGATGGGCGCCACAGATAACGCTCGAGTGAGGACGACCGCCAAGTGCTACGACATCAATGGAGTCTGTCTGTGTTTGTGATGATGTCTTGCCCTCTTGTCTGCCTCCTTTTGTCTCCAGTATATGTGATAAAGTGTGTGTGTTTGTGTGTTTACATACATAGGCTACATAATACAATTATAATGGTTGCCCCTTGTGTACGAGGATGGCCGACTTAAGCATACGAGCTGAGTGACCCAGTGTCAAGGAATAGTCCGAGAAGACCGGACAACTCGCCAACTGCACTGGCTAACCATTACCCCGGAATACGATCCGCAAATCGATTAACATCCAGGTTCCCAATTACTGCTGGGTAGAGAGAGGCAAATGACGTAAAGAAATTTGCCCATAGTTTCACCCTGCCCGGGGATCGAACCCGGGTCTGCTCCCTTGTGAGGCGAATATGCTGTCCATTACACCATACACTGTACATACATCACATAACCAAAGCCGACATTCCTATCTCCACCGAACGATCCAGACATTTCCCCGATCACTATCCGACCACTACCCGACCACCACCTTACCTTCTCCGACATTCCGACCATAATCCAAGTGCCACCGAATTTTGCTGATCTAACCCGACTTACCTCTAATCTTGTTCGACATTACCTCAACAACTCCGAACTTTACCCCGATTGAATTTAGCCGACCTTAGTGTTCCCTAAAGGGCGGGAGACGCCTATCTCCCCGTCCCTGATGCTGCGTGGGGGGAGGGGAGAAGGGTAGGGGAGGAAGGGAGAGGAGGAAGGGAGAGGAGGAAGGGAGAGGGGAGGGAGGGGCTGGCAGTATTTTTTTCTCGTGAATAAAATAGTGAATTACCGCCCTTTTTTTTCATTATGGGAGTCATAGATGGAGGGGTGAGTGGACGGGATTTGGTGAGGGGCGGGTGGGAAAGGGTGGGTGGCGAGGAGTGGGTGGCGAGGAGGGGAAAGGTGGGTGGCGAGGAGGGGAAAGAGGGTGGCGAGGAGGGGAAAGGGTGGGGTGGCGAGGAGTGGGGAAAGGGTGGGTGGCGAGGAGGGAAAGGGTGGGTGGCGAGGGGTGGGGAAAGGTGGGTGGGAAAGGGGTGGGGTGGCGAGGTGGGAAAAGGGTGGCGAGGGGTGGGAAAGGGTGGGTGAAGGGTGGGAAAGGGTGGGTGGCGAGGGGTGGGTGAGGGGCGGGTCTCCCTAGGGCACCATCCGTCACAAGGTGAAGAATCTGACGCCTTAACTATGATCGGCGTCACTAGGGTGGTTCAAAAAAAGTAAAGTTCTTTATATTTTTAGTGTTCAATGTTTATTTGCGTCCTTTACATGAAAAAACATTTCAGGCGAAATTATAGGTAATTACAGCTTCATTTAGGGTATGCACAAGTGGCCCGAAAATTCTACTTCTCTAATGTTTTTTCCCTCTATAAAATAATTCTTGTACCTGACATCAGATATATATGGGTAAATTGTTTCTTCCAGTGCTCATTGCTCAAACATCCACTCGATGAAAACACTTTTTAGGTTAAATTTTTCTCAAATCAATGAATATTTAGGTTATGCTCACGTCAACCAACTCCTGCCCAAGAGTAAAAGCTTCGTATTAGTCACATTCCCTCAATTGTCAGAGGAAAATAAACACCAACAAATAAATCACTTGTATCTGATGTCAGGTTACTCCCATCATGTCCACAGCAGGAAGGAAAGGGCAAGAAGAGAGCTGAGAAAACTATACCGCTTTAAAGCGCTTCCTGAGAAAATAAAACTCCGCCTGGTGACATCATTTATCACACCGATATTAACTTAACCAGCAATACCTCTTCATACTAAGATTCGTCACAGGTGAAAGATACCCCTTCACCAGAACCACAGCCGAGATACATAAAGGCCTGAGAATAAAACCCATCAACCAGCAGCTGCACACCCTGGCCAGCAGAGTCTGGCAAAAGATAGAACGATCAGAGCAAGAACTTCTCCAAAGACTCCCACCAGATAACGACAACAACCATACATGGTTCTCAAAAAGTTACCAAATCTCAAAATGTCCATTATCACCCCCGATCTATACGGCCAGGCAATACACATCCTCCCTAGACCAGCATCCGCCAGTAGGGTCGGCGGAATATGAAATAAGGCCCTTGAAACACCCATATATGGGATAGGGTAGGATGTCTAGTGCCTGTACCGACAGACAATAACTAACCCATGACTCAACCCTAACACACTATTAGCTTAGCTAGGCGGTCAGCCCGCCCTCTCTTACCTCCTCCTAAACTTCTTCAATTTCTGAACTATAACTTCCTTCCCCCACCTCTAATCTTCTTTCACCTTCCTTTCTCTCTCTTTCTCTCTTAAAAAAAAAAATCTGACGGACGTGACCCACCTTCCTCGTCATTGTAATAATATCAAGCTTTTAGAGTAAATAACGAGACATTGTAGAGAATTGTGTAAATTCAAGTGAGTGTGACGACATAGGCACAGCCAAGTTGATTGGGTGAGGCCTGGGCACCACATATCTAGCAACAAGAGCGCCCGATTTGAAACGACAGAGTATGTTAGGAGGTGTTCTTGTGTAGACGTGTGTGGGGTCGGTGGATTTAACGTGGCGATATACATAAGTGTACCACTTTGTTTTGACGTGTGTTATGTAGTGATGCAGTGTGTCAGGAGTAGCAACACAACTAGCACATATTTTCCCTCGTGTCTAAGTTATTGCGTGATATCTATATTCCTACAGTTATTATCGTCCTCCTCTTCAGGGCGCGGGGGGCCTGGATGTCTAGCCACAGCCCTCACACCCTTCTCCCCTCCTTCCACCCTCACTCACCCATTCACACACCACCCTGTCACTCACAACACCTCACACACCACCCTGTCACTCAACACCTCATACCACCCGTCACTCACAACACCCTGCCCCTGTCACCACATACAACACCTACACATACCACCCCTGTCACCACAACACCTCATACACCAACCCTCGTCACTCACAACACCATACACCACCCTGTCACTCACAACACCTCACACACCACCCTGTCACCACAACACTCACACACCACCTCGTCACTCACAACACCTCATACACCACCCTCGTCACTCACAACACCCACACACCACCCCGTCACCACAACACCTCACACACCACCCCCGTCACTCACAACACCTCATACACCACCTCGTCACTTACAACACCTCACACACCACCTCGTCACTTACAACACCCTATACACCACCCCTGTCACAACACCTCACACACCACCTCGTCACCAAACACCTCATACACCACCGTCACTCACAACACCATACACCACCTCGTCACTACAACACTCACACACCACCTCGTCACTCACAACACCTCATACACCACCCCCGTCACTCACAACACCACACACCACCCTGTCACTCACAACACCTCACTACACCACCCTCGTCACTCACAACACCTCACACACCACCCTCGTCACTTACAACACCTCATACACCACCCTCGTCACTCCACAACACCTCATACACCACCCCTCGTCACTTACAACACCTCACACCACCCTCCGTCACTCACAACACCTCATACACCACCCCGTCACTCACAACACCTCACACACCACCCTCGTCACTCACAACACCTCACACACCACCCCCGTCACTCACAACACCTCACACACCACCTCAGTCACTCACAACACCTCACACCACCCCCGTCACTCACAACACCTCATACACCACCTCGTCACTCACAACACCTCATACACCACCCCGTCACTCCACAACACCTCACACACCACCCTCGTCACTCACAACACCTCACACACCACCCCGTCACTCACAACACCTCATACACCACCCTCGTCACTCACAACACCTCATACACCACCCCCGTCACTCACAACACCTCCACACCACCTCGTCCTACCACAACACCTCATACACCACCCTCGTCCTCCACAACACCTCATACACCACCTCGTCACTCACAACACCTCACACACCACCCTCGTCCTCACAACACCTCATACCACCCTCGTCATACAACACCTCCACACACCACCCTCGTCACCCACAACACCTCATACACCACCCCGTCTCACAACACCTCACACACCACCTCGTCACTCACAACACACCATACACCACCCTCGTCACTCACAACACCTCATACACCACCCTCGTCACTCACAACACCTCACACACCACCCTCGTCACTCCACAACACCTCATACACCACCCCGTCACTCACAACACCTCACACACACACCACCCTCGTCACTCACAACACCTCATACACCACCCTCGTCACCACAACACCTCACACCACCCTCGTCACCCACAACACCTCATACACCACCCTCGTCTCACAACACCTCATACACCACCCTCGTCACTTACAACACCTCACACACCACCCTCGTCCTCACAACACCTCATACACCACCCCGTCACTCACAACACCTCACACACCACCCTCGTCACTCCCAACACCTCACACACCACCCCCGTCCTCACAACACCTCACACACCACCCTCGTCACTCACAACACCTCACACACCACCCCGTCACTCCACAACACCTCATACACCACCCTCGTCACTCACAACACCTCATACACCACCCCGTCACTCACAACACCTCCACACACCACCCTCGTCACTCACAACACCTCACACACCATCCCGTCACTCACAACACCTCATACACCACCCTCGTCCTCACAACACCTCATACACCACCTCCATACTCACAACACACACACCACCCTCGTCACTCACAACACCTCATACACCACCCTCGTCACTCACAACACCTCATACACCACCCTCGTCCTCACAACACCTCACACACCACCTCGTCACTCACAACACCTCACACACCACCCCCGTCACTCACAACACCTCACACACCATCCCCGTCACTCACAACACCTCACACACCACCCTCGTCACTCACAACCTCATACACCACCCCCGTCACTCACAACACCGTCCTCGTCTCCGTCAATATAAATATGCCATTCAACATCATTAATCTTCAGATGGCGACTTGTCATACAGGCACTAGTCTAATAGACCCCAGTGCTAATAGACCCCAGTGCTAATGGACCCCAGTGCTAATGGACCCCAGTGCTAATGGACCCCAGTGCTAATGGACCCCAGTGCTAATGGACCCCAGTGCTAATGGACCCCAGTGCTAATGGACCCCAGTGCTAATGGACCCCAGTGCTAATGGACCCCAGTGCTAATGGACCCCAGTGCTAATGGACACCAGTGCTAATGGACACCAGTGCTAATGGTACCCCAGTGCTAATGGACCCCAGTGCTAATGGACCAGTGCTAATGGACCCCAGTGCTATGGACCCCAGTGCTAATGGACCCCAGTGCTAATGGACCCCAGTGCTAATGGACCCCAGTGCTAATGGACCCCAGTGCTAAGGGCCCCAGTGCTAATGGACCCCAGTGCTAAGTGGACCCCAGTGCTAATGGACCCCAGTGCTAATGGACCCCAGTGCTAATGGACCCCAGTCTCAATAGACCCCAGATCCAATTGACTAACCCCAGTGCTAATAGATCCAAGTTTTAATAGACCACAGTTTTACAGGACCCGGGATCCCAATAGGCCCGTCTAACAGACCCCATTCGCAATAAACATCAGTGCTAATAGACCCCCAGTGTTTATAGGACCCAGTACAATGGCTACCAACCTAACCTAACCATTAGTATTAGGATCTACTAGGACTTGGATATCACTTCACGAATCACCAAGTCCACTAACACGTCCTGCTCGTTCGTGTTGTCTGTAACAGTAGCTTGTAACGCAGGTCATCAGATAGGCTGGTGAGAGTCCTTAACGCAGGTTATGAGGTAGGCTGATAAGAGAGGTCGTGACTCAAGTGGTGGTGCAGGCCAATTGATGCAGGCCTTTGTGCAGGTGATGAAGGAGGCCGGGTTGTGGAGAGGTAATACTGAAGGAGGCTTGGAGCATGACTGCCGGAGTTGAGTACCAGGAAATATGACGAGACTGGAGGCCATGAATATGAGTGGGGTGAGGGGAGGGGGGCAGGAGGGGGGTGAGGAAGGGGGTGAGGGGGAGGGGGAAGTGAGGGAAGGGGGGAAGTGAGTGGGGAGGGGGGGGAAGTGAGTGGGGAGGGGGAATGAGAAGGGTCAGGGTGGGTAGGGACTCAAGTAGACATGAGTTCAATTCTGTTTTATAATTTCAAATTCAAATCCGAAAAAAAAAATCATAAATTATATTTCAATTCATTTATTTATTTTTTATATTTGAAAAAGAAAAGAATTATAAATGGCGACATGACATTTGGTTTGGGAGGTATCTTGCCCACATACAATATCCACTTTTGAAATACCTGTACAGATTTCTATCATACGTCACAGTAACGATGACTAGCAAACAATTTCCAGTTCAAGGCAGATATGAAACATACACCTCAATATAAACAACGGGAGGCGGGGAGGGATAAGCTTCCACTGGCCGCCACACACTTACAGGGCCGGGCGGGCCAGGCAAGAACTCGAGCTGGACGTGTGATATGAATCCAGGTAAAAAAGTCACAGGAAAAAAGTCACAGAAAAACAGTCACCTAACCCAACCCAACCCAACCCAACCCAACCTAACCTAACCCAACCTAACCTAACCTAACCTAACCTAACCTAACCCAACCTAACCTAACCTACGTTCATCATATATAAATTGTGTTGTCAATATGTAAAAGTTATGTATTGTTAGTTAATAACTGTTTTAATATGTTTTTAGTTTTATTACCTTAAATGTGACTTTTTTTTCCTGTGACTTTTTTTCCTAGCCAAAACTGACTTTTTCTGTGACTTTTTTCTGTGACTTTTTTCCTGTGACTTTATTACCGTTCACCGTGTGATATACCTACACCGGACTTGTGAGTCTTATATCAAGTGAGAAACTGGTTACACACATTAGACAGTCGTATTAAACTAACTTTAAAAAACACATATTTTGGGGAGGGTGAGTGGAGTGGGGAGGGCGAGTGGGGAGGGTGAGTGGGGAGGGCGAGTGGTGGTAAACGTGAATGGAATGGACGTGTATGGGTTTGAGTGTGGCGTGTGTGAAAGGAGGTGAGTGGGGATGGTGTGGAGTAAGATGAGAGGGTCCACACACACACACACACACACACTATTTTTTCTATAGCTAATAATCAACTCCATCTGGCGTGTGATAAGTTCGAACAACACACAGGAGAGAACTATTATGTGCTAGTTGGAAAAAGAGATTATGACTTGTTTATGGCGCCATTATGTGCGGTAGAGAGGGCGGCCCGTTTCTCCTCTTTTATGCTCCGTCACCCAACAGGCCACACTTACTGAGTGGGGTACATTATGCTCGCTAAATGGTTCACCAGTTATCTTCGCCAAGTGGTCTGCATTATCCTTGGTGAGTGGCCCTCATTTTCCTCCGTGATTAGTTTGCAGTATCCTCAGTGAGTGGTCCACGTTATCCTCAGTGAGTGGTCCACGTTATCCTCAGTGAGTGGGTCCAATGTTATGCTCCAGTAGGTCAGAAGCTGCTATCCCCAGTGAGTGGCTCCATTGTGTTTATCCCTTGTGGTGTGAGTGTTCCACGTTATCCTCAGGAGGCTCCAATGCTATTCCTCATATGGGTCCACGTTATCCTCAGTGAGTGTTCCACGTTATCCTCAGTGAGTGGTCCACGTTATCCTCAGTGAGTGGTCCACGTTATCCTCAGTGAGTGGTCCACGTTATCCCCAGTGAGTGGTCCACGTTATCCTCAGTGAGTGGTCCACGTTATCCTCAGTGAGTGGTCTACGTTATCCTCAGTGAGTGGTCCACGTTATCCTCAGTGAGTGGTCCAAGTTATCCTCAGTGAGTGGTCTACATTATTTTCAGTGAGTGGTTTTCAACTCCTCATTATCCTCGGTGAGTGGTCTATGTTATGCTATCCTTACTTGACGGAGGGGGGTATTAGCCTCGCTGAGTGGCCCATGTAATCCTCGCTAAGTGGCCCATGTAATCCTCGCTAAGTGGCCCATGTAATCCTCGCTAAGTGGCCCATGTAATCCTCGCTAAGTGGCCCATGATATCCTTAATGACCAACCCATATTATTTTCATCCTGTGGTCCATATTTTAACAATACGTGGACTGTTTTTCCCTCGCTGAATGCCACCTCCTATACTCATTGCGTGGTCTTGGTTATGCTCACTGAGGCGCACAACACAAGGGTTCAGTCATCCATCACAACAAGGCGCTGTTTTTCCTGGAACTGTTGTCTTAAATCACCTCGACGTGAATTAACGAGAGAGAGAGAGACTGACTCCCCCGATCTCAGCTCTTGTACAACCAGGGTAGGCAAGGTCAGGTCATGGCTTCCCCTGACCTCCCATATTTGACCTGAAACTGGACCTTTTCTCCCAGTATCCGGCCCCGACCTTGTCAACACACCACCCAGGTCTCATATAACGGAGAGAGAGAGAGAGAGAGAGAGAGAGAGAGAGAGAGAGAGAGAGAGAGAGAGAGAGGTCGAACCTGGCAGAGAGAAGAGTGTGTGAAAGTGACTGCCAGAATGAAAGTGAGAGATAGAGGTAATTCTCTTGTGAGAGTGAAAGGAGCCATAAAAGAAAAATAATTTCATACCAATAGGGCAGATTAGGAAAGGAGGCGGGGTAGCAATCTATGTCAGGGATAATCTAAAGTGTGAAATCAATAAGGAAATAAAAACTGAACTGAACACAGAAACAATTTGGATAGAATTAGCCGATGGCAGGGAAAAATTAATCATAGGAGAAATATACTGTATATAGACCTCCTAATCTCGATAGGGTTAATGAGCAACTTATCTGGGATAAAATGCGCAGGGCATCCATACATAGCAAGGTCTGTGTAGGAGGTAACTTTAGCCAAACAGACTGGACCAACATTACGGGTAACTCAGAATCAGAGGATTTTCTTGGAACAGTTCGGGACCGTTTCCTAAGTCATCATATAGCCGAGCCCACCCAGGGTAATAATATACTAGGTTTAGTTCTGTTAAACAGAGAAAACCTCATTAGTAATGTCGAGGTAGGGAACGAACTAGCAAACAAAGAAGTAAGATTCAAAGTAGAACTTGATGTCAGTCTCAAGAAAAATTCCATTAAAGTCCCAGGTTTCAGAAAGGCACAAATAAGACCCGAGGCACCGACTATATACAGAGATAGTGAAGACAATAGATTAAGCGAGATAGTAGTAACTAGCAACGATGTTAGTAAGCAGATAGACATGCTAAGGCCTAATAAGTCACCAGGTTCCGATGAGATACTTGTCAGAGTATTAAGGGGATGTAAGGAAGAAATTAGTGTGACCTTTGCATATTTGTTTAAGATGTCATTAAAAACGGGTGTAATACCAGAATCTTGGAGGATAGCGAATGTGATACCGATTTTCAAGAAAGGAGATGGATAACTCTCCTCCAACTACCGTCCAATCAGTTTAACATCAGTTGTAGCCAAGTTGCTGGAAGCAATCATTTCAAACTCTAATCGAAATCACCTGGAGAAGCACAAGTTGATCAACGATTCCCAACATGGCTTCACAAGTGGGCGTTCATGTCTAACTAATCTATCAACATTCTTTTCATCTGTTTTCGAATCCGTAGACAAGGGGCACAATTATGATGTGGTATATCTCGAGTTCAGCAAAGCCTTCGACAGAGTCCCCCACGAAAGACTAATAAAAGTGGAGGCTCGTGGCATTAAAAGAGATATTCTAAAATGGATTAGGGCGTGGTTACAGGACAGGGAACAGCGAGTGAGCATTAACGGCACTAAATCCGATTGGAGCAATGTCACTAGTGGAGTTCCCCAAGGATCAGTACTTGGACCGTTTTTATTTATTATATACATAAAAGACATAGATATCGGCGTAGACAGCAAAATAAGTAAATTTACTGACGACAACTAAAATGGGGCGTGTAATTAAAACTGACGAGGACTCTGCAAAATAGCAGAAGAAATTTAATGTGGACAAATATAAAGTAATTAGTCTTGAAGATGTAAACAGAGAAACCATACATCAGATGAACAAACTTGTTATAGAGAAATTCAACTGTGAGAAAGATTTACGAGCAATGATAAGTAGGAATCTTAAACCTAGACAACAATATGTATTTGCTCGAAACAAAGCTAATATAGTACTTGGATTCATACAAAGGAATGTTAGTTACAAAATAGCGAGGTCATCCTAAAATACATTTTGCGCTTGTGAGACCTCACTTGGATTACACGATTCAGCTGGTCACCGTACTACAGAATGGATATAATCCCTAGAAAGCATTCAGAGGAGAATGACAAGACTAATCCCGGGCATTAGGAACCTTGAGTACAGAGACAGATTAAAGCATCTTAATTTGCACTCCCTCGAGAGACGTAGAGTGAGGGGCGATATGATAGAGGTGTATAAATGGAAGTCAGGGCTCAGCAAACGTGATATAACAAATGTACTCAAACTATTCAACCAGGAGCGACCTCGTAACAATGGTTTTAAATTAGACAAATTTAGATTTAGGTAAACATTGACGTTTAGAAATAGAGTAGTGGAGGAATGGAACAAGTTACCGAACTTCATCATTAACTCGAACACGCTGGATAGCATCAAACATAGGTTGGATGGATATATGAGCGATAGGAGTTGAGTGTAAACGGGACTGCCCAGTATAGGCCCGCTGCAGCTTCCTCCATTCTTATGTTCTTATGAGGGAGAGAGTGAAGGTACAAGGAAGAGTTAATTAGGAGTACGAATGAGTGAGTGAGTGGAGAGAAGGAGAGTAGAAGGGAGAGAGAGCAAGAGGATGAGTGAGTGAACAGTTTATAGAGAGGAGGGAGAGAGGGTGAGAGGCAGGAGGGACAGTGGGTGAGAGGCAGGAGGGAGAGAGGGTGAGAGGCAGGAGGGAGAGGGTGAGGCAGGAGGGACAGTGGGTGAGGCAGGAGGAGTGGGTGAGGAGGCAGGAGGGAGAGTGGGTGAGAGGCAGGAGGGAGAGAGGGTGAGGCAGGGAGGGAGAGTGGGTGAGAGGCAGGTGGGAGAGTGGGTGGAGAGGCAGGAGGGAGAGAGAGAGGGTGAGAGGCAGGAGGGAGAGGTGAGGCAGGAGGAGAGAGGTTGAGAGGCAGGAGGGAGAGGGTGAGAGGCAGGAGGGAGAGAGGGTGAGGAGGCAGGAGGGAGAGTGGGTGAGGAGGCAGGAGGAGAGTGGGTGAGAGGCAGGAGGGAGAGTGGGTGAGAGGCAGGAGGGAGAGTGGGTGAGAGGCAGGAGGGAGTGGGTGAGAGGCAGGAGGGAGAGTGGGTGAGAGGCAGGAGGAGAGTGGGAGGGAGGCAGGAGGAGGAGAGGGTGAGGCAGGAGGAGAGTGGGTGGAGGCAGGAGGGAGTGGGGTGAGAGGCAGGAGGAGAGAGGGGTGAGAGGCAGGAGGGAGAGAGGGTGGAGGGAGGCAGGAGGAAGTGGGTGAGCAGGAGAGAGGGTGAGGAGGCAGGAGGAGGGTGAGAGGCAGGAGGACAGTGGGGGAGGCAGGAGGAGGTGGGTGAAGGCAGGAGGGAGGAGATGGGGTGAGAGGCAGGAGGAGAGAGGGTGAGAGGCAGGAGGGAGGTGGGTGAGAGGCAGGTGGGAGAGTGGGTGAGAGGCAGGAGGGAGAGGGGTGAGGGCAGGAGGAGAGTGGGTGAGAGGCAGGTGGAGAGTGGGTGAGAGGCAGGAGGAGAGAGAGAGAGAGGGGTGAGAGGCAGGGAGGGAGAGAGGGTGAGAGGCAGGAGGAGAGGGTGAGGGCAGGAGGGGGGGGGGACAGCAGTGGGGGAGAGGCAGGAGGGAGAGGGGGAGGCAGGAGGGAGAGGCAGGAGGAGGAGGTGAGAGGCAGGAGGAGAGGGTAGGAGCAGGAGGAGAGGGTGAGAGGCAGAAGGAGGAGGGTGAGAGGCAGGGAGGGAGAGAGGGGTGAGGGCAGGAGGAGAGAGGGTGAGGAGCAGGAGGGAGAGAGAGGGTGAGAGGCAGGAGGGAGAGAGATTGAGGCAGGAGGAGAGTGGGTGAGAGGCAGGGGAGGAGAGTGGGTGAGAGGCAGGAGGAGAGTGGGTGAGGGAGGCAGGAGGGAGAGAGGGTGAGAGGCAGGAGGGAGAGGGGGTGAGAGGCAGAGGGACAGTGAAGGAGAGGCAGGAGGGAGAGAGGGTGAGAGGCAGGAAGTCTGAGACACGTTAATTGTTGAGTCGTGACTACTTACAGTATATAGCCATCTGGGGCCCCTCCGCTCCCTTCTGCCTCTCTCTCACTTCCGGTAGTTGTTCTCCCTCTCAACCACACTTCACTTCTCACTCATACTCCGCCTCTCACACACTGCCTCTCAATCTCCCTCTCACTCACTGCCTCACCCTTTGTCTCACTCTCCCTGACTGACTGTCTCATGCTATCTCCCTCACTCATTCCATTTCTTGCTCTCCTCTACGCTTTCACTCCTGTTCTCTCCCCTTATCACACTCCTTTCCCTCTTCCCTCTTACGCCAGTCACCTACCCCTCTCTCTCTCTCTCTCTCTATTTGGACTTCAGATTTATCATGCATGTATGTATGTATGTATGTATGTATGTATGTATGTATGTATGTATGTATGTATGGCGTGGATGAAGGTGGCGCCGCCTATGAGCAGAGCTGAACACTACAGCAAAAACAACAAACACTTGACGTCATGGTCGTCTAACCAATTAGCAGGTGGTTTATTGTAGACCAATTAGAAGGTCAGTTACGAACAATGTTGTCGCCCATATAAATAAACACTATGTTTGTGTCTTTATAAATAGAATAATGTTTTTGTAGTTACTGTTATTTCAAGTTTGAAAGGATGTTAAGGCATGGAATTATGTGGGCAAAATCAGTGCGACATTTGGTAAACATAGTGACGTCATTGGTGGGTTTCAGCTGTCACAGGGCAAAAACAAAAATGAACTCTACGGATAAATAGCGATGCGTTTCAATGACTAATACAGACAAATTTTATAGATGTGAGTGAATAAATACAGATGTACACTCACAGACAAAACACACTAAAACACACATAAGAGCTGCGACAGTTGTGTGTGTGTGTACGTGTGTGTGTGTGTGTGTAAGGTATCACGTTCAGCTTCTCTACAGTAAAACAAAATACATGTTTAACCGAGAATTGTGTTATACCTCACAAGAATAAAACATCCATAAGTCAAGTCAGGAGAGACGGACATGAGCTGTATAATGTACGGTAAATAATCTCTCATAAGGATCTGTTAACGTTTTGATATATTCAGTAAATTAGTCCATTGTAGTTCTCTATACATTAAGTTCCCGCCAAAACCTCAACATGAGCGACAAAAAGTTATTAAGTGGCCCCGTCAAAATTTGTCAACATGTTCCCGCGAAAATGTCATCGAGTTCCCGCCAAAATTTGTCAACACGTTCCCGCGTGTTTCAACACACTCCCTCCGAAATACTTCAATATGTTCCTTCCCAAAGGTTTTAATGCATTTCCGCTAAATAAAACAAAAATAACAAGTTCTCACTAAAAGGCTTCAATTCATCCCCGTCAAATATTCTTCACCACGTCAAATATTCTTCACCACGCTTCCACCAAAATGGTTTAACCCTTTCCTGCCAAAAAGCTTGCATGCTTTTTCGCCAAAAAGTTTCAATGAATTTCCGCCAAATTGTTTTGACGAGTCCTCACGAAAACGCTGCAACGAGTTTCAACCAAATACGTTTTAACGCATATTTGGTCAGAGCGTTTTAACGAGTCGATGCCAAAACCTATAGAAGCCTTACCATCAAAAGTTCCCCAACGCGTTTCCGTCAAATATTTTCACGCGTTCCCGCCAAATATTTTCACGCTTTCCCGCCATATTGCTTTAATGAATTCCTGCCAAAACGCTTTAACGATTTCCCGTCAAATTATCTTAGGCCAAAGTACACCACACAGACAGTTGCTCCCGAATAGTCCTCCATACACCAGAAGACACCAAAACAAAACATCCTCCGAGCTCTTACAAAACCTGCCAGCGAACCGTTACCGTGGCAAGGTAAAGACCGAACTAGTGACACTATTACTGTAAATCGATACAGTCTCACTTTATTATTTTCTTTAACGCCAGAAAAAACGCGCCAACCCACACCATTACAACACTCGTTCAGTTAAGTTTATCGTGTGGACCTTGGTGCACATCTGAACACACACACACACACACACACACACACACACACACACACACACACACACACACAGAAACACATCAAATACAAACTCACAATAATTCTAATACTCTTACTCACCAATTACATGACCACTCCTGATATAATTTATAATAGTCACCAAAACCTTTAACGTCCCCAACCAGAATTATACAATTTATGAAGCTTAAAAATTAATAAAAAATTTCCGCCAAAAAATGTTTACAACTCCCGCCAAAAATATGTCAAACTTCCGCTAAAGAATTCACAAGACTTGGGCTAAAATCTATGAAATTTAAAGTTCCGTCCTGAGTGGTAAATACCCGAGCCAAAATCTGTAATAACTGTCAAGACTTATAAACCCCACCAAATGCACATAATATTCCCTTCAAAAATGCCCCCAAATCACCGCCAAAATCTGTACCATACATCAAAGGTCTTTAACATTCCCGCCAAAATCTGTACCATACAACAAAGGTCTTTAACATTCCCGCCAAAATCTGTCAGACTCCAAAACTCCCCCAAACTGTCGCCAAAATTCTATCAGAATGGAGGGGGTTGTAGGAGAGGGGAGCGGGAGTGAAGAGGGGAGCGGGAGAGAGGAGTGAGAGGGGGAGAGGAGGATGGGGGGAAGGGGGAGGGGAGAGGGAGAAAGGGAGGGAGAGAGAGAGAGAGAGAGAGAGAGAGAGAGAGAGAGAGAGAGAGAGAGAGAGAGAGAGAGACGCACACCGCTCATCTACCGGGCTGGAGCGCCATCACTCAGCGACCCTCGAGAACCACAATGCCCGCCGCCACCACAACACACCTTCACCTCCCTCCATGAAAATCTCTCCCATCAACCTTTATTCGCAGCCGGTCGTAAGGTCGAGATTAAGGGAGGATTTCCACAAGGGGGATACGACCCAATGGCGGCGGTAATGCAGGGAATATGAGTCCGGATGATGATGATGGAATCTGACCACTCCGTAAACTGTGTGGCTCAGGGAAAATAAAATAGGAAATTAACTCCCACTATCCTGTACTGTCTCTGTCTACCTCATGCGGCCAGTTAGTACTCTAGAACGTTCGCCAAAGATCTTATTTTAATGGAGGATATCAATAAAAAAATAACTCCTGCCATTGGCGAAACTGATCAAATATTTTCGGTGGCTGGGGGAAGTAATGGATGACGTTAGCCCTCGGTAAACAAGACCTTGCCCTACTTTACGATGATAGTAATTACAGTCAACAAGGTTTGAAAATAATCTAACCTATCTGAAGTAGCTTTGATGGCGTTCCGGATAATATAACACATTTCTACGCAGTTTGGGCTGGAAATTCAAGTTCCCATCAAAGGACGTCAAGCTTCGTTAGGGTGGAGGAGGTACCATCTAACACGACACGACAACGCAATCCCCAATACAGTGGAAAAGTTTTATAAAGTGCGTTTTTGTTTTTTTGGGGGAGGGAGGGGTAAGGGTGAGGAAAAAGAAGGTAGGACTGACGCAGCGTAAGTACAACACCCTGACCCGCTGGTACCATCATCATCATAACAACACGACGCGCGCCGCCACATCAATCTAGCCCGCCTCTCCACTGTGACGTCAACACCATTAGATAAAAAGGAAGAGAAAACATAAAATAAAGTTCCACCATTACTTCCCTAACTTACCAAATTTAACAGAGAGAGAGAGAGAGAGAGAGAGAGAGAGAGAGAGAGAGAGAGAGAGAGAGAGAGAGAGAGAGAGAGAGAGAGAGAGACGTTCGGTCGAAAGGGTGTGATGGCTCCATATAGTGACCTAACCTAACCTGCTCTAACTTATCCTAACCTAACCTACCCGATCATAACCTACGCCATCATATCCTAACCAAACGTAACCAACCCAAATTATCCTCACCTAACCAAATTAATAAGAGACGCTCCAGTCCTAACTCTTCAATTAGGATCAACTCGGTTCCATTAGACTCGGGGCTTAGCCGACCTGTAACCATGGTAACCACTCATTATCCATGTTTACCAGTTCTCACGTTTATCATCATTTCCTCTTCGTACGACATTACTAATACAGAAGAATGAATGAGGAAAATGGATAATAATTTTGACCTGAATGTTTAACAAGACAAAAAGTAACATCCAAGATCATTATAAAAATTACCATGTGTGTGTGTGTGTGTGTGTGTGATCTGGCCAACACTCCTCAACTGTACAGTACACGTAGTTGAAAGAGTTTTTATTTAAGGTTCATAGACACAGTACACGTCTACTTTACAACAACGACAATTTAACCTAACCTAACCACACATACAAACCATAAAAAGACAACTGCAACACACATGCATACATAACCACAACAACCATACAAATATAACCACAACAAACATACAAATATAACCACAACAACCACACAGGCAAACATATATAACCACACACACACACACACACACACACAGGTCATGGATCCACAACTGTTCGGTATGACCATCAGTGATAAAATGAGAGGAAAAAAACACAACATAACAACTCAGCAGTGTCAAAGTACTATAATTACCAGATACGTGTGTGTGTGTGTGTGGGGGGCAGTGAAGTGGACGGGAGGAAGGTTGTTAGTAAGTCATTGTGCTTGGCGGACTCTTGCTTCCTACTCCACATAGGTATTTATCCTGTAGTCGTCTCTCGAGATTTTTTTTTTTCTTTTTAATCCCGGTGTTAAGGTTCTTTCATCTCAGGTGTAGTTATATACTGTGCTACATAAGATAAATCACCTGAAGATTAAGCACCCCGGTATGTTTCACCCAAATACTAACCAAACCCAATCTATCTTAACCTAACGCTACCTTAATCTAACCTAACGTTACCTTAACCATACCTAACGCTAACCTTACCTTACCTAACCTAAACTAACCCTAACCTAAAGCTAACATAACCTTACCAAACGCTCACCGCCATTCTCGCTATACAAACCATAACATCATACTTTTCACTATCACTAAAAGTAACACTACCACCACCCTTACTACCAACTCCACCACACATACATACACACACACACACACACACACACAAGGTCCTGCTCAAGACAGTGTGTTTCTCATCCTTCATCTCAGATTCATACAACCACGACACCCACTACCACACTTAACAACAACATAACTAACATAATAACTACTTAATAACAACGACAACAACAAATAGTTACCTCTTTCTCCTCCACTTTTTATTTTTCGTCTCATTTTACATTTATTTCATCTGATTTTCGTTTTTGCACCATTTAGGGGCAGTGCGGATATAGCATACAGTAAACTCAGCCTTTTTTTGGTATACAAGGAAGCAACGTGGCCGACACTGCACTCGATAGTCTTCACTGTCCCAACTGTTAACTCAGGTACCCATTTACAGCTGGGAGAACTGGAAGGTGCCATTGGCTCGAACCACAGACCCCGAGGAGAGGAGTAGAGCTCTACATCCAGTCAGCCACCGCCGCATCCCTTCACAAATACAACGATACTTAATAACTGCTTGACATCACAAACACACTGCCTTCCCTCCTCTCTTTCACTTCACTCGCTCTTTACCATGGCAGGCAGTATACATGGTAGGCAGTATACATGGTAGGCAGTATACATGGCAGGCAGTATACATGGTAGGCAGTATACATGGCAGGCAGTATACATGGTAGGCAGTATACATGGCAGGCAGTATACATGGTAGGCAGTAGTGTGGTAGGCAGTATACATGGTAGGCAGTATACATGGTAGGCAGTATACATGGCAGGCAGTATACATGGCAGGCAGTATACATGGTAGGCAGTAGTGTGGTAGGCAGTATACATGGTAGGCAGTAGTGTGGTAGGGGTAGTGTGGTGGGATGGTCGTGTGGCAAGAGTAGTGTGGTAGGGATAGTGTGGCAGGGATAGTGTGGTAGGATGGGAGTGTGGCAGAGGTATTGTGGTAGGATGGTAGTGTGGCAGAGGTAGTGTGGTAGGATGGTCGTGTGGCAAGGGTAGTGTGGTAGGGATAGTGTGGGATAGTGGTAGGATGTAGTGTGGGCAGAGGTATTGTGTAGGATGTAGGTGTGTGGCAGAGGGAGTGTGGTGAGATGGTAATGTGGCAGAGGTAGTGTGGTAGGGATGGTAGGGCAGAGGTAGTGTGGGGTAGGATGTAATGTGAGCAGGGGTAGGGTAGGATGGTAGTGTGGTAGGGAGGGAGTGTGGTGGTGGCTTTGGCCGTGGCAAGGGTAGTGTGGGGATGGTGGCAGGGAGTGTGGTAGGATGGTAGTGTGGCAGAGGTAGTGTAGCAGAGGTATTGTGGTAGGATGGTAGTGTGGCAGAGGTAGTGTGGTAGGATGGTAGTGTGGCAGAGGTAGTGTGGTAGGATGGTAATGTGACAGGGGTAGTGTGGTAGGTTGTTAACGGCCATTAGGGACAGGTAACAGCGGTCACACATTATACGGTGGGTCAATCTGGACCACGCCTGGCTGCCCTCCCTCTTATCTCTCCCTCACTCTCTCCCCTCTCCTCTTCCCTCCCTCTAATTCCCCCCTTTCACCTTGTCCCCTCTCCCTCACCCCTTTCCGTCTCCCTTACTCTATCTCCAAGGTCCGTACATTCTTCTCTCTCTCTCTTCTTTTGTTCATCCTCTCTTGCCAGTTCTATCTCAGTCTTCTCTTGTTCCTCCTTTATTCTTCCCCTTTTACTCGATCCTTCCTTAATTCTCTCATTTCCTCTCTTCGTTTCTTCCCTTTGTCTCCCTCTGTCCTTATCATTTTTTTCTCGTCTCCCTATAACCAATTTCATATTTATGTCATCTTTTCGTTCTTCTTTTTATCTCCCTGCCTTACACTCCCTTGATTGTTATCCTCCTCCTCCTCCTCCTCCTTCCTTCCTTCTTGTTCCTGTTTCCCTCTTCTTCCCTCCTCCTCCTCCTCTTCCCACACACACACACTGGAGGTGTTTGCTCAGCTCCTCACCACACAAGGTTCCCCACCACAACACTCTTGCCAGGTCTGCCGGAGTCGTCGACGATTTCTTCCTCGTTTAAGGCTTACGGCAGCAAAATAATTAATGGCACGTCAGGGACTCTTTTATCAGAACATTTTTAGACATGTGTGATTTATTAGATCGCCCAGTGTGGTCCCTCAGCGTGATATATTGCGTCAAAATGTCGGGCCGTCTGCCACCCACCGCTGCCCTCTCCTCTCCTCTCGTCTCCCACGGCTCATCAGGAGACTGTCTTGAGTTGACGGCGACTTTTGGCGCGCTCGGGAAAACGTCGGACAGTTTTCCCGCGTGCGTTATGTGATGTTTTGCATCAAAATGTCGCCCCATCAAAGCTACCACTGCCTTCCTTTCCCGCCATGACTGCCTTAATGCGGCTCATAAAAGGAAAGTCTTTCATCTTGTTGACGAAGACTTTTGGCGTGCACGGGAAAAGTGGCGGGCAGTTTTATGGTGTATCCCGGTCCAGATATACTACTCTGGGGAAATCAAGCGTCGTAATTAACGCCCGGATGATGGTTCCCACCGAGTCATCTGCTGTTTGCCAATGGTGTCGTCTCTGGCAACTTTTTATTCCCTAAGACTGGCTCGTGGTGGTGAGCAAGAGTGGTGCCTCGGCTGTTGGTAGGGCAACAGTCTAACTTAATTTAACGGAACATAATAAACTTAACATAGGTCTAATAATACGTAATAGAGCTTAACACGGTGATAGTGACAGTGGTGGTGGTGATAGTGACAGTGGTGGTGATAGTGACAGTGGTGGTGGTGGTGATAGTGGTGGTGGTGATAGTGGTGGTGGTGGTGGTGATAGTGGTGGTGGTGATAGTGACAGTGGTGGTGGTGGTGATAGTGACAGTGGTGGTGGTGGTATAGTGGTGGTGGTGGTGGTGGTGGTGATAGTGACAGTGGTGGTGGTGGTGATAGTAGGTGGTGGTGGTGATAGTGATAGTGTTGGTGGTGATAGTTATTAGTGTTGGTGGTGGTGATAGTGGTGGTGGTGATAGTGGTGGTGGTGATAGTGGTGGTGGTGATAGGTGGTGGTGGTGAGGTGGTGGTGATAGTGGTGGTGGTGGTGGTGATAGTGACAGTGGTGGTGGTGATAGTGGTGGTGGTGGTGGTGATAGTGACAGTGGTGGTGGTGATAGTGGTGGTGGTGGTGATAGTGGTGGTGCTCACAACAGCAACAACCACCCAACAATTTTGGCCTCAGATTTTACCTCGCTTCTAACACGTACAATACATATATTAGCACCTGTTACTACACTGCGGTTATCTGTTACTACACTGCGGTTATCTGCTGCTACACTGTGGTTATCTGCTGCTACATTGCGGTTATCCTCTCTATGCCTCTTTTCTTCTGTTTCTCCCTTCTCTCTCTCACCCATTCCCTTTTTCTTTCTTCCCCCTTCCCATTCTTTCTCTTCCCCCCATCTCTTTCCACCAATATTTTTTTTTCTCTCTCTCTCTCTCTCTTCCCCAGCCTTTCCCTTCAACCTCTTCCTCCTTATTCACCCCCTCACCATTCCCTTCCACCCTTTCGCCTTTCTCATCCCTCCCCCTCTTCCAACCCTTTACATTTCCCAACTCTCCTCGCCCTTCTCTTCCACCCCTTCGCCTTTCCCATCCCTCCTCTTCCACCCCCTCACCTTCTCCTTCCATCCTCCCACCACTCCATTCCGGCAGGTGATCGCAATGCCATGTCACCTGTCAACTCCTAAAGTGACTCACCTAAACAAAATTCACCTGGGTTAGGCGAGCCACCTGTCTGCATCTCTCAGCTAATTTTATTTTAGTTATTTTTTAATAGTGTTTAGGTGGGATCATGCTGGCTCACCCGACAGGGGAATTTTTGGACCTAACGTTTCCTGTACACACACACACACACACACACACACACACACACACACACACACACACACACACACACACACACACACACACACACACACACACACACACACACACACATTTTACCTATGAACCCCACAAATTCACCTGGAACACGCAGCAATTAAAACAGTTATTCAGTATCACACCAGGAATGTCCCTGTATACTTGAGTACGACTGATATTATATACAATGTAAATTCAGAGAGCGAGTTTGTTATTCACTGCGAGGCCTCATTCACCGCAGCCTGGAGTCCCAAAGGCATTGTACGTAGGCCTGTTTCTGTTTCACCTGGAGACGTCTCTTAACTTAACACACGAACACAGATTCATAAAGCTTCGTCGGTTCATCTTTTACCCAACCTGGTGAAATAGGAACAATTTTATAACCGATTCACTAAGTCACTACACAAAATGTCAACACAATTGTTCTGAGACTTTACTGTAAATAGATTTGGTTCTCCCATCTTTAGTTCTGGGGGGAATAGGCGGGGGTTGACGGGGAAAGGAAGTGGGTTAGTGGGGGGAAGGGGGTGAGATTTGTTTAGGACTCCTTCAGAATCTGGAGCCAGACAAGGGAGGTCTTTATACACCCATGGAAGGCCAAGTCATCCTCTCTAGTCAATTCTTCCCTCAACATTTAAAAACCATACCCTGGTAGCCAATTTCCTCTTATATTAACAAACACTATCACTCACAATAAGGTTTAAACTTGCTTTTAACACGTGTAAAGGTCATACGTGGGCGAGAGTAAGTGATATACTAAAGGCTGGTGCGATACGATCATCAACTACACAGAGAATATGCTCCCCCTCTGTAAGCCTGGCACTACTCTCGACATGTTGTTTACACGCCCATATGAAAGGGTGATATGCGAGAGTAATCGATACTGTGGTGGGTGGTGAGACAGGGAACTAAACAGGGGTACGGCGCTCTTTAAGCCTGTGTCATTTACTCTTACCATTATATTTACGCACCTATATGCTAGGATAACATAGGGGCGAGAGTAGTCGATATGTTTAGTGGGTGGGGGCGGTAAAGAACTACTACTTTAGACAGTGAGGCGGCGCTGCTTCAACCTGGCACTACTTTCGCCAGATGTTTACATAGTGGGGACGACCAATTTGGCGGGCAAACCGATGGGTGAAGGATGCTGAATCATCGACAGAAAGGCTATATTATAATACAAATACAATAGGTCAAATACCATCATAATTACAAACAGGTGAAACAACAACAACAACTACCAATGTGTTTGTTAGTTCAATAAGTACAGTAAAACCTCCATATAACGGACTTCTCTCCATATAATACAGTAGATGACGATTTCACATCTAAAGGACCCACGATATAACGGACTTTCATTAATATATAGTTCATTAGATGGAAATTTCGCTGTGTTAGTATTTCAAGAAGGGAAGGAGCTAGTCAAGTATACCTTGGAACTAGTAACACAGTCATCATCATCGTCGGCGTAAACGAGTCTCCAGTATTAGATGTTTGAAAAGTGTGAACAAACATCACTACGCTGTGTGTGTGTGGTGGCGGGTACACTGGTAGTCCCAGCTGTGTGGTAATTGACTGTCATGTCATGTTGGCGGCCATTCTTGACACAAACAACAACAAAAATGTGTTGTTGTTGTTGTTGGCCGGACAACGGCAAGTTTGATGGAGTAGAGAGATGGGTGAGTCATCCATCGCCACGCTGTTTGATGGTGTAGAGAGATGGGTGAGTCATCCATCGCCACGCTGTTTGATGGAGTAGAGAGATGGGTGAGTCATCCATCGCCACGCTGTTTGATGGTGTAGAGAGATGGGCGAGTCATCCATCGCCACGCTGTTTGATGGTGTAGAGAGATGGGTGAGTCATCCATCGCCACGTTGTTTGATAGTTAATGAAGATGGTGAGTGTCATCCATCGCCACGCTGTTTGATGGTGTAGAGATGGGTGAGTGTCATCCATCGCCACGCTGTTTGATGGTGTAGAGAGATGGGTGAGTGTCATCCATCGCCACGCTGTTTGATGGTGAGATGGGTGAGATCCATCGCCACGATGGTGTAGAGATGTCATCCATCGCCACGCTGTTTGATGGTGTAGAAAGATGGGTGAGTGTCATCCATCGCCACGCTGTTTGATGGTGTAGAAAGATGGGTGAGTGTCATCCATCGCCACGCTGTTTGATGGTGTAGAAAGATGGGTGAGTGTCATCCATCGCCACGCTGTTTGATGGTGTAGAAAGATGGGTGAGTGTCATCCATCGCCACGCTGTTTGATGGTGTAGAAAGATGGGTGAGTGTCATCCATCGCCACGCTGTTTGATGGTGTAGAGAGATGGGTGAGAGTCATCCCATCGCCACGCTGTTGATGGTGTGAGATGGGTGGTGTCATCCATCGCCGCTGCTGATGGTGTAGAGATGGTGAGTGTCATCATAGCCACGCTGTTTGATGGTGTAGAGAGATGGGCGAGTGTCATCCATCGCCACGTTATTTGATGGTGTAGAGAGATGGGTGAGTGTCATCCATCGTCACGTTATTTGATCTATCTCAGTCACTCACCATCAATTGGAGAACTATTCCCTGTCAATGATTAGCGAGTGAGAAGGACCAGAGTATCATGGTGTAACAAGGAAAGCTGAATATTTGCCAGCAGTCTACAGCACTTGTTGAACCATCACCTACAGGAGGTTCAGCTTACCCTCACTAACTTTTAAGTCATGATTGTTAGTATAGGATCATGTCGTGTTGTGTGAGGGGCCGACGGTAATTTACATGATAGGGAAGCGGGGGAACACCGTGTAGTCCCCTCGCCTGTGTGTCGAGGGCCAGAAAATAAGTCAATACCTGGGGAACTTAACACACATAGTACTTACTGACTGACACACACACACACACCCCTCCCAGCCCTACTAAAAATATGGACGCCTCTAGATTCATTACACGGTCATATAACCTCGGACCCAAAATAATAAATACACCTTACTGTGAAAATAACACTGGATACTATAACCTCCACACGGTGACAATAACGGCTCAGGTTGTATTCACTGTGCGGTGGAGTCGTCCCTAAGAAAATATAAAGAGTATAGAGAACATCTGGCAACTTGCAAGGTCTTATCTTTTGGAGGTAAATGTTTGGTTTTAATTCTGTTGTCTTTGCCAAACATTAAATGACAAAAAAACTTTCCCTTCAAACAGCTGCAAGTGGTAATAATTTATCACCCAAATAATTTATACTCCTAATGTTCACAAGAGAAGAAGAAAATGGAAATAATATCATTTGCGAGTTAACAAATACACATTTATCCATGTTCTCATAAATTAAACGAAAGCGAGTTAAATCTCCTTATGTTACTCCCACTGTCATTAATTAAACAGAAGCACTGGAGTGATGACGGAACAGAACTACGATAATCTCACACACTAAATAAACCTGTTGCTGTAGCCGCCCGCCGACGCTCCTAAATGTCACCAGACAAACTACAGATATAACGAGAGTAACAAGTTAATACAGTGGTGTATCTGTCACTGTTAATACTTCACGTGTAGTGTTTGAACCACATTTACAATAACCTTCCTGGACGGTGAAGCTCATAGCCTCAACAATGGGACACGGTAACGCTAGGAGTCAAACCAAGGTAAGTTAACCCTCTCTGATGCACCACCATCATGTAATGTTAACAAATACTTATTTACCTTCAAGCAGGAAGATGCATCCTGACTCTAAAATTCGTAATCAAAATATTAAAGTTGCAAAATATTTTCTTCAAGGACGCTGGGATATAAAAATGCTAATATATATCGTAAGACTAAAATAATCAATACCTTCTATCTCTTTTCAATATAAACTATGATACACAGTCGATGGCATTATAGAAGTGAACGATATTACTCCCTTTAAACCACAAGGTGAGTTCTCCTGAATGAACCGCTGTAGAGAAAGAATAATAAGACATATTTGGGTTTATTATATGACCGTAGATACTGGGTCACTTATCATGACCGTAGATACTGGGTCACTTTCCCTCCTTGAATAAAAAAATACATCGTTAATAAACTCTTTTATATAAACCTTTATTTATAGATTTAAGTGAAGCCGAGTATGGTGTTGACAGTGTAGCACTATAGTGTCAACCCAATATAGTGCCACAAGCATTATATTGTCAACACGGTATGGTGTCACAAAATAATGTCTAATAATATGGTGTCACATTATAGCATCATATAATATGGTGTCACATAGTCGTGTTACAACAATGTATAATCGAAACAGGCCATGGTGCCAATAAATATTATGGTGCACAGTAATGTCACATATCATAGTATAAACAGAGTATGGTTGTCACAAAGTACTGTGAACACGGTGTGGCATCAATACAGTATGGTGTCAACACGGTGTGGCATCAATGCGGTATGGTGTCAACACGGTGTGGCATCAATACAGTATGGTGTCAACACGGTGTGGCATCAATACAGTATGGTGTCAACACGGTGTGGCATCAATACAGTATGGTGTCAACACGGTGTGGCATCAATACGGTATGGTGTCAACACGGTGTGGCATCAATACAGTATGGTGTCAACACGGTGTGGCATCAATACAGTATGGTGTCAACACGGTGTGGCATCAATACAGTATGGTGTCAACACGGTGTGGCATCAATACAGTATGGTGTCAACACGATGTGGCATCAATACGGTATGGTGTCAAAGTATGGTGTTTAAGGCCCGCTGACCACACCTAAACCTGTGCTGAGTTACTTAGTAAACTGTTTACTGAAGAACGAGTTTATCCTGGGAGGGAGGGAGGAGGGAGGAGGGGAGGGAGGGGAGGGAGGAGGGAAGGAGGAGGGAGGGAGGGAGGGAGGAGTAGGGAAAGGAAGGAGGAAGGGAAGGTAATCCCTCTCTCTCCTTCAAAGAACCATCACAGTTATATTATCAAAACAAGTCAATAATAATCCATACACAGAATAATAAATCCTTCACGGCTACTCTACTCCTCCTGTCACCCCCCCACTCTCTCCTTCGTCAGCCTCGTCCTCCTCTTACCGTCGTCCTAGAGGATCAGGTAGATGGTTCACCAGTGACCAGGCAGACGGTTCACCAGTGGACCAGGAAAATGGTTCACTAATGGACCAGGCAGACGGTTCGCTAGCGGACCGGGGAAAATAGTTCACCAATGGACCGACACAGTTTCACCGGTGGACCAGGCAGACGGTTCACCGGTGGACCAGGCACACGATTCACCAGTGACCAGGCAGACGGTTCACCAGTGACCAGGCAGACGGTTCACCAGTGACCAGGCAGACGGTTCACCAGTGACCAGGCACACGATTCACCAGTGGACCAGGCAGACGGTTCACCAGTGGACCAGGCAGACGGTTCACCAGTGACCGGACACGGTTCACCGGTGGACCAGGCAGACGGTTCACCGGTGGACCAGCAGACGGTTCACCGGTGACGAGGCAGACGGTTCACCGGTGACCAGGCAGACGGTTCACCGGTGGACCAGGCAGACGGTTCACCGGTGACCAGGGCAGACGGTTCACCGGTGGACCAGGCAGACGGTTCACCGGTGACCAGGCAGATGGTTCACGGTGGACCAGGCAGACGGTTCACCGGTGGACCAGGCAGACGGTCCACCGGTGGACCAGGCAGACGGTTCACCGGTGGACCAGGCAGACGGTTCACCAGTGGACCGGTAGGAAGGAAGGCAGTAGACACACTGTAACAGCAGGGAGAGAGGCTGATGGCTGCCCCACGTGCTGTACCCACCAGGTAAACAAATAATCTTAGTCTACACACTTACCACCTCCCACACCTGTCCTCTGCCTTCCTCCCACACCTGTCCTCTGCCTTCCTCCCCACATCCTCTGCCTTCCTCCCACACTCACCGTCCTCTCTGCTCTCTCCCCCACACCCTGTCCCCCACCTTCCCCTCCCCACACCCTCTGCCTTCCTCCCACACCTGTCCTCTGCCTTCCTCCCACACCTCTCTGCCTTCCTCCCACACCTGTCCCTCTGCCTTCCCTCCCACACCTGTCCTCTGCCTTCCTCCCACACCTGTCCTCTGCCTTCCTCCCACACTCCTGTCCTTCCTTCTGCCTTCCTCCCACACCGTCCTCTGCCTCCTCCCACTCTCTCTCTCGTCTATTGAAATGATGAAACAGCGTGACAAAAAAAATTGGAGTACATTTATATTACTCTCCCCACTAATTTCAAATAACGATTAAACACCTGGGGTTAGGTTAGGTTAGGTTAGGTTAGGTTAATCTTAAGATAACACAAACTACGGGCGGGCGGAGGGGGTAATCTTCAAATCATCCTGTAATTTCTAAAGCTGACCAACCAACTAACAACATGACCTTGAACCTACCAGCTGTTAGGTGTGTGTCCATCCAGGTCATCAGTCAACCAGATTAGAATCACAAATTAAATCTCCCGGAATCCACAAACCTTTCGTTTGTTTTTTTTCCCCTCTTTTAGGTGTGAGATCTTCGTTAGCAATAGATTCTCGTAAAGTAGTCAAGGTGAAAGACCAGCTTGAGTGTTACGTGATCACCATTCTCTTGTTTTCCCTTTTACTGACGGCGATACGAATATGAGGTTAAGTTACGTCGGGTTTGGATACGTGATTTTTTTTTTAGTGGTACTATAGAATAAATGTGATTATAACTCCTTGATAAGAGAGATATAGTTAACACACACACACACACACACACACACACACACACACACACACAAAACATCTGGGCTGATCGAGGCAGTAAGCTGGCTGGCTCACACACTTATGTTTACAATCTCTAACAAATGTTGGTAGAGTGATGTCGAGCTGTTGGAATCCCATGTTTACTTCTCCTAGCGACCCGACATTAGGGTGGCGGGGCAAGAATGTGCTATACCTCCAGATTGCTAACAGAATGTATGACTCGTCCCTCTACAGGTTTATAGTGATGTTTAGCAGTGTTTGTGTATTGTTAATAAAGCTGTATGTGTGTGTGTGTGTGTGTGTGTAAACGTGTATCGGAGAATATTTCCCCCCCAAAAAGCGTGTGTCCATTCTTAGTGACCCTACACCAGCTGATGAACCTATACAAGGCACCTTCCTTCCCCCACGTCATGACAGTTTAAGAAGATGCCTCAACAACAACATACTGAACAATACACAAGACTGACAGACGGATCAAACACCTTCCAAGAATAGTGTATTTAGCTGAGAACTATACACGGAGTTGACCGGGCCGGGAGGAGCGGGAGGGTGGATAGCACAGTGATCCTCACGCCTTGGGGCCGGAGTGCTGACAGACGGCTTCATCTTCCCGCTGTACCGAGAGGAGGGGTGTGTCCCGCTATTCACTCTCCTCGCCTTCCCTCACCTCTCTTGTTTCCTTCCTCACTTCCCTCTCATCCTCTTCTCCCTCGCTTCCCTATCGCCTTCTCTCTTCCTTCCTCACTTCCCTCCCTCCCTCGACAAACTACGTCACCTCCTCTGCAATTTAACGATAGATTAAGGTTCCTATTTAGAGTTAAGACCAATCCTCCCTTGACACCTGCCTGAAGGGGATTTGCCTGACCTCCCGGTGTCACCTTACTCTCTTAAGTTCACCTGTGCACCCCCAACCCTGGCACCACACACTCTCCAATCACCCTTACAATGTTTACAACGTCACCCTAGATAAGGATGATCAATTTCCTTGTGCCATCTACCTGACGGGGACTTGGTTGACCTCCTCCTTGTACTGTATATCCTCCTCCCTCACTACCTGGAGACAAGGAACCCACCCCACCCCACCCCACCCCCACCCACCTCAACTTAATGTAGATAATTAAGGTCCGTATTAGAGTTAAGACCAATTCCCCATGACACCTGCCTGGCCCTCCCTCCCTCCCTCCTCTATCCACGTCCATCACCAGCGATCCTTCCTGGAAGAGTCGGACTTAACTCAACACCCACACGCTACCATTACGTCGAATTCTTCTTGGTCTGTTTGGTCTGTCTGCCTGCCTGTATCATCACCCACTAAGATATGACCAAATGGCCACTTACACCCTAAAACTGAGAAAGTGTGAGACAGTATAGGTGGAGACGGACGTGTTGTATCTTTTGTAGTGGTAAAGTGTTGACGGTGGTCTTGACCCTCTCGTTGTACAGTAACTCACCGATGGAACATATCACTGTGTGTGTGAGTCAAGGCTTCCTGTACGATCGTTACATTAATTAAAAGCCTTACCGTCCCGTAAGTATAGCCTTTGCATACACGACAATGGAGACGCATCAGGTGTGTATAGACGATATAAAAGTAACAATATAGGGTCCAGTTCCCATACAGTTAATGACTTTGTGTCGTAAGGTGGTGTTGAAGGTACGGCTGTTGTTGACTCAGAGCTATGATGTTGTTGGGTGTTTTAAAGGCTTTTCTTATACACGTTAACACAAGAGTTATGATCATCTTTTGTTCTCGATGGATAAAACTTTTTATAAAACATTCAAAAGTTTTTCTATAACACGAAATAACCTAAAACGCTCAATTGTTTTATTTACTCTAAAGTTCTTTTGACTTATTACATGTGTCCTCTAGGCCACAGTTCTTCCACAATCGAGACATTTTTTCCCCGTTGGCGCCAACCTTATATAAGGCACATTTAATCGGTCCCTGAGGCTGACATGGGAAAAACTGTCCTACCGATATTAAGTAGATTGGAAAGTGTGGTGGGAAGGATGTCTTGTGTTGGCTACTGATTCTCGCCTCTATGGCAGAGAACCACAAGGGCCAAAATACTATTTAGATTAAGTTTACACTGGCGCCTAAGGACAAAAATAAAAAGAATCTCGCCTCTAAGACACCAGAACATAAAAGTTAAAATTACACTGAAATATAACTTACGGCACCAAGCCAGTGAAAGGAATCTCGCCTCTAGGACACCATATCCTTAAGGCCAAAATCCACCTAAAATACTGCTAGTACAACACCAGGATAAAAACGGATCGACATATCAATAGGATAAACGTCTTTATACGTAAGGTACATAGGTATGAAAATGCCTCACCACATTGTTCGAAACGGAAAAGGATTCTCGCCTCTAAGTTAGGAGAGCCTTAGGGGTGAAAATACCTCAGTATCTCTCGATTCTACGACAGTAACGTAAGTCAGAATACCAAAGAAATTTCGCTTCTATTCTGATGAAACAAAGGGGCGAAAATCCTCCAAGAAAAAATCACCAGGGGGGAGGAGAGGAAGGAGGAGGAGGGGTGTTGTTAAATGGTCAAAGGAATTTCGCCTTACAAACAACTTACCACAAGGGCAAAAATTTACAGCTAATGTCCAAGGTGAGATAGAAAGAAGCCCTCCTCCCTGACCCCTTGACCTTGACCCACACTGCTAGGATTGTGTAGGGGGGAGGGGGAGGGGAGGAGAGGAGGGGGAGGAGAGGGGAGGAGAAGCTTAGGGGAAGGGAGAAGTGTATGGAGGAAGGAGAAACTGTAGGGGTGAGGGGGTGAAAGAGGAATGGGGAGGGGAGAAATATATGAGTGAGGGGAGAGGGGAGGCCAAGAGTGGTCAAGCCAGGTCATCCATAATGGAGGAAGTGTAGCTGAAGGGCAGCCTGATGGATGACACCTACCTTTCCCTCTCCCTTCCCCCCCCTCCTTCCTCTCTCACTTCCCTTTCCCCCACCTCACACCCCGGTCTAAGACAACTTAATTCTGGAGTTAGGACTGAGGTGAGGGTGGAGGGAAGGTGGAGGAAGAAGGGAAGGTGGAGGGAAGAAGGAAGGTGGAGGGAAGAAGGGAAGGTGGAGGGAAGAAGGGAAGGTGGAGGGAAGAAGGAATGGAGGGAAGAAGGCAAGGTGGAGGAAGAAGGCAAGGTGGAGGGAAGAAGGCAAGGTGAGGGAAGAAGGGAAGGTGGAGGGAAGAAGGGAAGGTGGAGGGAAGAAGGCAAGGTGGAGGGAAGAAGGAAAGGTGGAGGGAAGAAGGGAAGGTGGAGGGAAGAAGGCAAGGGAGGGAAGAAGGGAAGGGAGGAAGAAGGCAAGGTGGAGGGAAGAAGGAAGGTGGAGGGAAGAAGGGAGGGAGGGAAGAAGGCAAGGTGGAGGGAAGAAGGAAGGTGGGGAGGGAAGAAGGAAGGTGGAGGGAAGAAGGCAAGGTGGAGGGAAGAAGGGAAGGTGGAGGGAAGAAGGGAAGGTGGAGGGAAGAAGGGAAGGTGGAGGAAGAAGGAAGGGAGGGAAGAAGGCAAGGTGGAGGGAAGAAGGAAGGTGGAGGGAAGAAGGTAAGGTGGAGGGAAGAAGGGGGTGGAGGGAAGAAGGAAGGTGGATGGAAGAAGGCAAGGTGGAGGAAGAAGGCAAGGTGGAGGGAAGAAGGAAGGTGGAGGAAGAAGGAAGGTGGAGGGAAGAAGGGAAGGTGGAGGGAAGAGGAAAGGTGGAGGGGAAGAAGGAAGGTGGAGGGAAGAAGGCAAGGTGGGAGGGAAGAAGGGAAGGTGAGGGAAGAAGGGAAGGTGGAGGGAAGAAGGAAGGTGGGAGGAAGAAGGAAGGGAGAAGAAGGAAGGTGGAGGGAAGAAGGCAAGGTGGAGGGAAGAAGGAAGGTGGAGGGAAGAAGGCAAGGTGAGGGAAGAAGGCAAGGTGGAGGGAAGAAGGCAAGGTGGAGGGAAGAAGGAAGGTGGAGGGAAGAAGGCAAGGTGGAGGGAAGAAGGCAAGGTGGGGGAAGAAGGAAGGTGGAGGGAAGAAGGGAAGGTGGAGGGAAGAAGGAAGGTGGAGGAAGAAGGCAAGGTGGAGGGAAGAAGGAAGGTGGAGGGAAGAAGGGAAGGTGGAGGGAAGAAGGCAGGAGGAAGAAGGGAAGGTGGAGGGAAGAAGGAAGGTGGAGGGAAGAAGGCAAGGTGGGAGGGAAAAAAGGGAAGGTGGAGGGAAGAAGGAAGGTGGAGGGAAGAAGGCAAGGTGGAGGGGAAGAAGGAAGGTGGAGGGAAGAAGGAAGGTGGAGGAAGAAGGAAGGTGGAGGGAAGAGGGAAGGTGGAGGAAGAAGGAAGGTGGAGGAAGAAGGGAAGGTGGAGGGAAGAAGGAAGGTGGAGGGAAGAAGGAAGGTGGAGGGAAGAAGGGAAGGTGGAGGGAAGAAGGGAAGGTGGAGGGAAGAAGGCAAGGTGGAGGGAAGAAGGGAAGGTGGAGGGAAGAAGGGAAGGTGGAGGGAAGAAGGAAGGTGGGAGAAGAAGGCAAGGTGGAGGGAAGAAGGGAAGGTGGAGGGAAGAAGGCAAGGTGGAGGAAGAAGGAAGGTGGAGGAAGAAGGGAAGGTGGAGGAAGAAGGCAAGGTGGAGGGAAGAAGGGAAGGTGGAGGGAAGAAGGAAGGTGGAGGAAGAAGGCAAGGTGGGAGGGAAGAAGGGAAGGGGGAGGAAGAAGGGAAGGTGGGAGGGAAGAAGGGAAGGTGGAGGGAAGAAGGGAAGGTGGAGGAAGAAGGGAAGGTGGAGGGAAGAAGGGAAGGTGGAGGGGAAGAAGGTGGAGGGAAGAAGGCAAGGTGGGAGGGAAGAAGGGAAGGTGGGAGGGAAGAAGGGAAGGTGGAGGAAGAAGGAAGGTGGGAGGGAAGGCAAGGTGGAGGGAAGAAGGCAAGGTGGAGGGAAGAAGGAAGGTGGAGGAAGAAGGGAAGGTGGAGGGAAGAAGGGAAGGTGGAGGGAAGAAGGGAAGGTGGAGGGAAGAAGGAAGAGGAAGAAGGGAAGGTGGAGGAAGAAGGGAAGGTGGAGGAAGAAGGAAGGTGGAGGAAGAAGGCAAGGTGGAGGGAAGAAGGCAAGGTGGAGGGAAGAAGGCAAGGTGGAGGGAAGAAGCAAGGTGGAGGGAAGAAGGCAAGGTGGAGGGAAGGCAAGGTGGAGGGAAGAAGGCAAGGTGGAGGGAAGAAGGCAGAGGGAAGAAGGGGTGGAGGGAAGAAGGCAAGGTGGAGGGAAGAAGGCAAGGTGGAGGGAAGAAGGAAGGTGGAGGGAAGAAGGGAAGGTGGAGGAAGAAGGGAAGGTGAGGGAAGAAGGCAGTGGGAGGGAAGAAGGCAAGGTGGAGGGAAGAAGGGAAGGTGGAGGGAAGAAGGAAGGTGGGAGGGAAGAAGGGAAGGTGGAGGGAAGAAGGGAAGGGGGAGGGAAGAAGGAAGGTGGAGGGAAGAAGGGAAGGTGGGAGGGAAGAAGGGAAGGTGGAGGGAAGAAGGGAAGGTGGAGGAAGAAGGCAAGGTGGAGGGAAGAAGGCAAGGTGGAGGGAAGAAGGAAGGTGGAGGGAAGAAGGAAGGTGGAGGGAAGAAGGCAAGGTGGGAGGAAGAAGGAAGGTGGAGGGAAGAGGAAGGTGGAGGGAAGAAGGGAAGGTGGAGGGAAGAAGGAGGTGGAGGAAGAAGGCAAGGGAAGGAAGGTGAAGGAAGGGAGGGAAGAAGGAAGGTAGAAGAAGGCAAAGGTGGAGGGAAGAAGGTAAGGAGGGAAGAAGGAAAGGTGGAGGGAAGAAGGAAAGGTGGAGGGAATAAGGGAAGGTGGAGAAAAGGGAAGGTGGAGGGAATAAGGAAGGTGGAGGAATAAGGAAGGTGGAGGAAGAAGTAAAAGTGAAATTATAATAAACAAAAATCTTCGTCAGCCAATCCACCAATAAGACTGAACGCCCTCACCCGCTGTCTCTCCTCCTCCTCACCTGCTTCCCCTCTATCTCCTCACCTGCTTCCTCCTCCTCCTCCTCCTCACCTGCCTGCTCCTCCTCACCGCCTCCCTCCTCACGCTTCCTCCTCCCACCTGCCTCCCTCCTCAATCGCCTCCTCCCTCACAGCCTCCTCCAGCCTCCTCTCACGCGTTTCCTCCTCCTCACCTGCCTCCTCCCTCACGCCCCTCCCTCTCACGTTTCCTCCCCACTCTCTCCTCCCCACTGGCTCACCTGTTCTCTTTCACATCCCTGCCTTTCACATCACACCTTTCCCTTCACCTCTAATCACCCCCTTTTCACCCCTTTAATCAACTTTTTCACTTAATCACACCCACACTTTAATCATCCCTTCACCCCTTTAATCGCTCTTTTTCACCTTTAATATCCTTCACCATCACCCCTTCACCCCTTTAATCACTTTCACCCTTTAATCATCGATTAATCACACTCTCCCTTCACCCTTTAACACACCCATTCACCCTTTAATCACCCTTAATCACACACTCACCCTTTACACCCCCTTCACCTTTATCACTCCCTTCACCCCCCAATCACCCCTTCACCCTTTAATCACCTCCTTCCCTAAGATTACTGCTGATTAGTCGAACTTACATCACCCTCCTTTCTTTCTTTCTTCCCTCTCCCTCTTCCCATTCTTCCCTCCCCATTCCTTCCTCTTCCCTTCTCTCTCCCATCCCCAGAGACGTGATCAGCCCCAGAGATTAACCATCTCCCTCCCACTCTCTTGGGATGTGACCCAGAGTGAGTTCTCCACATATTACCACTATCACCATCACCACTATTATTCCTACCATCACCACCATCACCATCACAGCCACCACACCCCAAACCTCACCACTATTAGTCAAACAATTACCACACACACACACACACACACACACACACACACACACACACCATCACACGCACCACCCAACAAAAGGTGACAGGTGACAGTGGATCTAAATGGCTTGACATAACACACTGAAGCACTGCACTTAACCTCTCATTTTCCCAACATTAAGGTAACCTCCATTTAACGGACATCAATCTAATGGGTATAGTCCGGTATATGGAGGTTTCATATATATATATAATTGATATAACGGACTACATTCTCCATATAGTCCGCTAAATAGAGGTTTTACTGTAGTGTTTGGTGTGCCTCTCCCTCACCGCCATGATAACAGCAAGTATGGGGTGAGGAGGATGAGCAGGAGGGGTGAAGAGGAGAAGGAGAGGGTGAAGGGTGAGGGGAAGGAGGAGGTGAAGAGGGTGAGGGGAAGGAGGAGGGTGAAGAGGTGAGGGGAAGGAGGAGGAGGGTGAAGAGGGTGGAGGGAGGAGGAGGGGTGAAGAGGGTGAGGGAAGGAGGAGGGAAGAGGGTGAGGGGTAGGGAGGAGGGGTAAGAGGGTGAGGGGAAGGAGGAGGGGTGAAGAGGTGAGGGTAGGAGGAGGGGTGAAGAGGGTGAGGGAAGGAGAGGGGTGGGGAGGGGGTGGGAGGGGGAAGGGAGAGAGGGGTGAAGAGGGGAGGGGAAGGAGAGGGGTAGAGGGTGAGGGGGAAGGAGGAGGTGAAGAGGGTGAGGGGAAGGAGGAGGGGTGAAGGGTGGAGGGGAAGGAGGAGGGGTGAAGAGGTGAGGGGAAGGAGGAGGAGGTGAGGAGGGGTGAGGGGAAGGAGGAGGGAGGGGTGAAGAGTGAGAGGGGAAGGAGGAGGGTGAAGAGGGTGAGGAGGAGGAGGAGGAGGGGTGAAGAGAGGTAAGGAGAGGTGAAGAGGGGGAGGGAAGAGGAGGAGTGAAGGAGGGAAAAGAGAAGAGGGTAAGAGAGGGAAGAGGGGGAAAGGGAGGAGGGTGAAGAGGGTGAGGGGAAGGAGGAGGGTGAAGAGGGAGGAAGGAGGAGGGGAAGAGGGTGAGGGGGGAAGGAGAGGGGTGAAGAGGGGGAGGGGAAGGAGGGGAGGGAAGGGAGGGGGGAAGGAGGAGGGGTGAAGGGGGTGAGGGGAAGGAGAGGGGAAGGGGAGGGGGAAGGGGAGGAGGGTGAAGAGGGTGAGGGGAAGGAGGAGGTGAAGAGGGTGAGGGGAAGGAGGAGGTGAAGGGTGAGGGGGGGAAGGAGGAGGTGAAGAGGTGAGGGGAAGGAGGAGGGGAAGGGGTGAGGGAAGGAGGAGGGTGGAAGAGGTAGGGGAAAGAGAGGGTGAAGAGGGTGAGGGGAAGGAGGAGGGGTGAAGAGGGTAGGAAGGATGAGGGGAAGAGGTGAGGGGAAGGGAGGAGGGGTGAAGAGGGTGAGGGGAAGCAGGAGGGTGAAGAGGTGAGGGGAAGGAGGAGGGGGAAGAGGGTGAGGGAAGGAGGAGGTGAGGGGGTGAGGGGAAGGGAGGAGGTGAAGAGGGTGAGGGAAGGAGAGGAAGAGAGAGAGGGAAGGAGGAAAGAGGAAGAGAGGGAAAGAGGGTGAGGGAAGGAGGAGGAAGAGGAGGGGAGAGAGGGTGGAAGGAGGGAGGGGAAGGAGGAGGGGTGAAGAGGGTGAGGGGAAGGAGGAGGGGTGGAAAGAGGTGAGGGGAAGGGGAGGGGTGAAGAGGGTGAGGGAAGGAGGAGGGGTGAAGAGGGTGAGGGAAGGAGGAGGGGGTGAAGAGGTGAGGGGAAGGAGGGAGTGAAGAGGGTAGGGGAAGGAGGAGGTAGAGGGGGAAGGAGGAGGGGTGAAGAGGGTGGGGAAGGAGGAGGGGTGAAGAGGGTGAGGGGGAAGAGAGGGGTGAAGAGGGGTGAGGAAGGAGAGGGGAAGAGGGTGAGGGGGAAGGAGGAGGGGGAAGAGGGGAGGGGAAGAGGAGGGGTGAAGAGGGTGAAGGGGAAGGAGAGGTGAAGAGGTGAGGGGGAGGAGGAGAGGAGGAGGGTAAGGAGGAGGGAAGGAGGGAGGTGAAGAGGGTGAGGGGGAAGGAGGAGGGGGAAGGGGTGAGGGGAAGGAGGAGGGGTGAAGAGGTGGGGAAGGAGGAGGGGAAGAGGGTGAGGGGAAGGAGAGGGGTGAAGAGGGTAGGGGGAAGGAGGAGGGGAAGGAGGAAGGGAAGGAGGAGGGGTGAAGAGGGTGAGGGGGAAGGAGGAGGGGTGAAGAGGGTGAGGGGAAGGAGGAGGGGTGAAGAGGGTGAGGGGAAGGGAGGAGGGGTGAAGAGGGTGAGGGGAAGGAGGAGGGGTGAAGAGGGTGAGGGAAGGAGGAGGGTGAAGAGGGTGAGGGGAAGGAGGAGGGAAGAAAGGAGGAAAGGAGAAGGAGGGGGGGAAGGAGGAGGGGTGAAGAGGGTGAGGGGAAGGAGGAGGGTGAGGGTAGGGGGAAGGAGGAGGGGTGAAGAGGAAGAGGGGGAAGGAGGAGGGTGAAGAGGGTGAGGGGAAGGAGAGGGGAAGAGGGTGGGGAAGGAGGAGGGGAAGAGGTAGGGGAAGGAGGAGGTGAAGAGGGTGAGGGGAAGGAGGAGGGGTGGGTGGAAAGGAGGAGGGGTGAAGAGGGTGAGAAGGAGGGGTGAAGAGGTGAGGGGAAGGAGAGGGGTAAGAGGGTGAGGAAGGAGGAGGGTGAAGGGGTGAGGGGGAAGGAGGAGGGGTGAAGAGGGTGAGGGGAAGGAGAGAGGGGTGAAGAGGGTGAGGGAAGGAGGAGGGGTGAAGAGGGTGAGGGGAAGGAGGAGGGGTGAAGAGGAAGAGGGGAAGGAGGAGGGGTGAAGAGGGTGAGGGGGAAGGAGGAAAGTGGAAGCGGGTGAGGGGGAGGGGAAGAGGAGGGGGGAAGAGGGTGAGGGGAAGGAGGAGGGGGTGAAGAGGGTGAGGGGGGAAAGAGGAGGGGTAAAGATAAAGAGGGGGAAGAGGAGGTGAAGAGGAAGAGGGAAGGGAGAGGGTGAAGTGAGGGGTGAGAGGGAGGTTAAGTGGGGAAGTAAAGGGAGAGGGAAGGGTGAGGGAAGGTTGAAGGGGTTATATACACACACTCCCTCTGATAAAGGGACAGGCACACCATCCCAGCATCTAGCAGAGGCCTGGGCTGATAGCTCTAATGTTGGAGAGAAATGGTGAGATGGTCTTGGTGGTGTGTGTGTGGTGATGGGGTGGCGTTGGTGGTGATGGGAGGTGCAGGTGTGGTGGTGGTGGTGGTGGTGGAGCTGGGGTGGTGGTGCTCGAGATGCTGGAGTTGGTTGGAGATGGTGGTGGTGGTGGTGTTACTGTTGGTGGTGGTGATGGCGTCGTGCTGGTGATGGTGTTACTGCTGGTGGTGGTGGTGTTACTGTTGGTGGTGGTGTTACTGTTGGTGATGGTGAAGTTGGTGGTGGTGGTGATGGTGTTACTGTTGGTGAAGTTGGTAGTGGTGGTGATGGTGTTACTGTTGGTGATGGTGAAGTTGGTGGTAGTGGTGGCGATGGTGTTACTGTTGGTGATGGTGAAGTTGGTGGTGGTGGTGATGGTGTTACTGTTGGTGATGGTGAAGTTGGTGGTGGTGGTGATGGTGTTACTGTTGATGGTGAAGTTGGTGGTGGTGGTGATGATGGTGTTACTGTTGGTGATGGTGAAGTTTGGTGTTGGTGGTGATGGTGTTGGTGATGGGCGAGTTGGTGGTGGTGGTGTTGTTACTGTTGGTGATGGAGTGTTACTGTTGGTGGTGGTGATGGTGTTACTGTTGGTGATGGTGAAGTTGGTGGTGGTGGTGATGGTGATGGTGAAGTTGGTGATGGTGTTACTGTTGGTGATGGTGTTACTGTTTACTGGTGGTGATGGTGTTACTGTTTGATTGTTGAAGTTGGTGGTGGTGGTGATGGTTGTTGGTGATGGTGGTGAGATTGGTGGTGGTGGTGTTACTGTTGGTGATGGTCTGTTTGGTGGTGGTGATGGTGTTGTTGGTGATGGTGTTACTGTTGGTGTTGTCATAAACGACAAAAGCAAACAAACATACAGGTTTAGTCGTCGTGTGTGTGTGTGTGTGCGTGTGTGTGTGTGTGTATATATCATTAAAGGCACAATACTCGCCCAACACTGATTAACGACTGCTAATTAAAGGCTCCGGAAATTAGAACATAATACAGTTAATTGTTTTATAATATTATGGTGATGTTAAGACCCGAGTTAAGTAACATGGGATTATGGGATCTACTGAAGATCAACACACTACCTAGGTGGGGTGGGAGGTGGGGTAGGGAGGGGAGGGGGTAGGGGAGTGGGGAGGTGGGTTGGGGTGGGGTAGGGTGGGGTGGGGTAGGGTGGGGTGGGGTAGGGAAGGTGGGGAGGGGGTGAGAGGGAGGGAGCGGTGGATTGGGGAGGGAGGGTGGGAGTGGGGGGGTGGGGTGGGGAGGGTGGGGAGGTCAAAGGGTAGGGTAGGGGTAGGTCTACCTCCCCTTCTCCCAAACTACCTCACCCCTTCACCTTACCCCCAGAGAACTACCACACCCCCCCACCCTCCTCACACCTCCTTACCCCCAGAGAACTACCTCACACTTCACCCCAACACACCCTTCAACTTACCCCTCACCACACCTTTAAGGAATTCCCACCCCAGAACACCACACACACCTTACCCACAGAGAAGCCCCCTCCACCTCACCCCTGAAACCCCCAGAGACGACCTAAACAGAGACCAACAGCCGCCATCAGCCGACAAAGGAGGAAGGAACCCATTTGTGTTATTCTCTCCGATATTGAAATGTTACAGCTATCGATAGTGGCAGGTAGGAGGGTCATCTTTCTGTCTGTCTCCTGGGTCTCTTCGTCTCCTGGTCCTCTGTCTCTGTCTCTCTCTCTCCTGGCCTCTCTCTCCTGGGTCTCTGTCTGTCTCTCCTGGCTCTGTCTCTCTCTCTCCTGGTCTCTGTCTCTCTCTCCGGGTCTCTGTCTCTCTCTCTCTCCCGGGTCTCTGTCTCTCCCTGGGTCTCTGTCTCTCCTGGGTCTCTGTCTCTCTCTCCTGGGTCTCTATCTATATGCCTATCTCTCTTGGGTCTCTGTCTCTATGTCTGTCTCTCCTGGCTCCTGGTTCATCTCCTGGGTCTCTGTCTCTATGTCATCTCTCTTGGGTCTCTGTCTCTATGTCTGCTCTCCTGTCTCTGTCTCTCCTGGGTCTGTCTCTCACGGATCTATTGTCTCTTACCTGACCATGCTGGATCATAGGCAGTCAGTTGCTCTTACCTGAAGGACACAATAAACAGGTGTTAATAATTAAGTCGTTCATTAGTCCGTTATAGTACATTATACAATACACACACACACACACACACACACACACACACACACACACAACACACACCACACACACACACACACATCCTCAGTGACCGACGCCAGTTGTACGCTTCCGAGGGGCCGTCTCCACCTACAGTCACTCACCTGTGGCGTCCCCAAGGCACCAAGATGGGACCACTCTGCTTCCTTATGCTCATCAATGATGCCCTAAGAGAAACCCCTGCTCGCTGGAAATATGTCGACGACTCCGCCATTGGGATCAGCGTCAGCAATTCTGCTCCCGGCCCTTCAGGATTTATTGAACAGTCTCCAAAACTGGGCCACCAACAACCATGTCACCATCAACCATACCAAGACCATGGTTATGCACATCAACCTCTCCTCCGACATTGTCCCACCCCCTTCCATTACTTTAGGTCCCAACATACTCCAGGTTGTAGATTCCACGAAGCTCCTCGGCGTCACCATAGACAACAAACTAAATTGGAAACCATACGTCAGTGAAGCTGTCAAATCCTCCGGTTTCCGTCTCCACCTCCTCCACCGACTCAAGTCCCTCGGAGTTCCTGCACCCGAGCTCCTCAGTGTTTACACAACATTCATACTTCCCAAGCTCACCTATGCCTCCCCTACCTGGTCTTCCTCCCTAAATGCCACACAACGTAAACTCCTCGAAAAAGTGCAAAAGAGGGCATGCAAGATTATTCTCTCCCCTTCCTACTCCACATATCAAGAAGCGCTCAACACACTGACCCTTTCGACTCTCACTGACCATCATCACGACCTCATCTGCAAATTTGGTAAGAAGCTTCTACACCATCCTCGACACCGGCTCCTATTACCACCTGAGATCCCTAGCCCGAGAATTGCTGTTCGACACCACAACCGCATCCAGCCCATAAGTGCACGAACTGATCGCTATAAGAACAGCCCAGTCCCAACCATTGTAAAAATTATCAATAACTTGTAATAAACCAGTGTATTCACTCCCAGTAAATACTACGTCTTGCACTGTCACTATGTTGAAATGCACTGTAGTTTGAGCTTTTCCCCATCTAGTTATTATATATCTTATTTGTATCACTTATGTTACTTGTATATTATTTGTAATTCGAAACCCATTCCCCAAAATGTAATTGTATATTTTCAGCCTTCTGGCTGCCAAGCTTTTTCAATAAAACCGTTAATTATTATTATTATTTACACACACACACACACGCCGTCTCTTACGAGTCTCCAGATCGGTGTAAGAAAATGGCCCAAGACCCATCTCCTCAGACCGCTGGAAGCCCCCCCCAGCACTGATGAAGACCTCTTGTAAGAAATTCAGTTCAACAATGTCCAGGTGTGTGACGCCCGTAGGTCTCTAGATAATACCCCAAAAAACTTAGATGGTGTAAGAGGCGGGTGAAGCTCGTGTACAAGAGCATCCACGACTGTACAGACAAGTTATTATATACAGGGTGTCCACATGATACCTTTATTAACCAGAGTACCGCCTGGATAGTCTCCCGGAATAATGATGACAGTGAGTGACCATAAGACTTTAGGATATGCTCTTTCAATACAGTAAACCCCATTAGGATATGTGTTTTCTGTACGTGGCTGGTTAGGACCTATTGAACAGCCTGACGTACTTACCATGACTCCTGCTATAGGGTAATCCAGATCCACACAACCAAAGAGTAGTAAACCGGAGTCCCGCCTGGGAAAAAAAGACCATACCTCAACAAGTATTCCTGGACTATCTACACTGACTTCCTCCAGCACTCAGAAATAGATATCTCAAGACGCCTTTGGGAATAAAACAGAAGAAACGAGAGGAGCGCTTCTACAGGTATTTCCAGACCCACACTCACTCAATCACTAACCGGAGTCCCAATTGGAAAAAAAAATCGACCAGGACGACCCTATACTCACTGTCTTCAATCTCTTCCCCAATCACTCAGAAATGGACTTCTCAAAACCCCATCGGGAATAGAAGAGGCGAGACAAAGAACCTTCTACAGGTATTCCAGACTCGCACTCGTTCACTAACACAGGTCTGGAAACTGGACTCCCGCCTGGAATGAAGAAGAACTTTGATCTCAAGGCTCTTGGTGGTCCTGGAGACATGTCGGCCGAGGCTTCAAACTTTTAGATGAGGGAGATGGGACTCGACTAAGTTGGGGAGCGTGGGGAGAAGGAGCAGGGAGGGAGGGAGGGACGGTGGGGAGGGAAGGGTGTAGAAGGAGGAGGAGGAGGGGGTGGTAGGAAAGGTATACACGGAGGAGGAGGAGGAGGAGGAGGAGGAGGAGGAGGAGGAGAGGGTATGCAAGGAGTGGAAAGACTAGGATAAAGAAAGGGAGAAGAAGAACGAGGAGGAAGAAGAGGAGGAGCGAGAAGAGGAGGAAGAAGAGGATAAGAAAGAAGAGGAGAAGAAAGAAGAATGAAAAGAAAGAGGAGGAGGAGTAGAAAGAAGAGATGGAGAAGAAAAAAGAAGAATGAGAAGAAAAAGGAGGAGGAGGAGAACGGAGAAGAGGGGAGGAGAAAAAAGAAGAGGAGGAGGATAAGGAAGAGGAGGACAAGAGAAGAAGAGGAGAAGGAGAAGAAGAGAAGAAGAAGAAAGGAGAATGAAAAGAAAGAGGAAGAGGAGAAGAAAGAAAGAGGAGGACGGACGGAGAAGAAAGAGGAGAAGAAGAAGAAGAAGAAAAGAGTAGGAGAAATATCATGAAGAAAAATAGAAAAAAGAGGAGGAATAAGAGTAAGAGGGAGTCATTAACAGCAGAGGTAAAGAAGCGTGGGTCTGGCAACATGTTGAGAACTGGAAAAACTTACTGTACTTAAAAGGAAATTCACCCGTTAATTTATTTGTATCTAATAATAGGGGTTCACTTAACACCACTTAAAATGAGGGCTAACTTAACACCACTTAAAATGGGGGCTAACTGAACACCACTTAAAATGGGGGTTCACTTAACACCACTTAAAATGGGGCTAACTTAACACCACTTAAAATGGGGGCTAACTTAACACCACTTAAAATGGGGGCTAACTTAACGGCACTTAAAATGGGGCTAACTTAACACCACTTAAAATGGGGGCTAACTTAACACCACTTAAAATGGGGGCTAACTAACACCACCTCAAAATGGGGGCTAACTTAAATTAATTTCAAAATGGGGGCTAACTTAACGCCACTTAAACAAATAAACTTAACACCACTTAAATGAGGCCTAACACCACTTTGGGTAAACAAACTTAATCAAACATTTCTAAATGGGGGCCAATTCATCAATTGATTTAAAATGGGGGCTAACTTAACGCCACTTAAAATGAGTGGATAACTTAATGACTTGAAATGAAATAAATTAACGCCACTTAAAATGGGCTAACTTAACACCACTTAAAAATGAGGGCTAACTTAACACCACTTAAAATGAGGGCTAACTTAACACCACTTAAAATGGGGCTAACTTAACGCCACTTAAAATGGGGCTAACTTAACACCACTTAAAATAGGGCTAACTTAACACCACTTAAAATGGGGGCTAACTTAACACCACTTAAAATGGGGCTAACTTAACACCACTTACAATGAGGGTTAACTGAAAACCATACTTAAAACAGGGGCTAACCTAACACCACCCTTAAAATAGGGACGAACGTAACACCACACTTAAAATAGGACGTTCATCATCTGGACAATACTTAAAATATACTTAAAATTGACTTTAAATTTAAAACTTAAAATTATGGTATAATCACCAAAACTTTAAGTGACTGACCCCCATAAAACACCCCCATAAAACACCCCATAAAACACCCCCATAAAACACCCCCATAAAGGCTGTTACACTTACAACCATTACTTAAAATTGAACTTACAATATATTACCTAATTTATATGTAACAGAGGCAAACATACAGAGAGAGAGAGAGAGAGAGAGAGAGAGACCCAGGAGAGAGAGATAGAGATAGAGAGAGAGGAGAGAGAGAGACCCAGGAGAGACCCAGGGGAGAGACCCAGGAGAGAGATAGAGAGAGACCCAGCAGAGAGAGAGAGAGAGAGAGAGAGAGAGAGAGACCCAGGAGAGACCCAGCCCAGGGAGAGAGAGATAGAGATAGGAGACCCAGGAGAGATAGAGAAGGGATAGAGACCCAGGAGAGATAGACAAGGAGTAGAGACCCAGGAGAGAATTCCAGGAGAGGAGATAGAGAGAAGAGACCCAGGAGAGAGTGACAGAGACAACAAGAACACTTTGCTGCCACGATAAATACATATCTCTTAGAAACTTGTACGAGATGCTGCGAGAGAGCGAGGACTCGAGACCTCCAGTAATGCCGCCAGCACGAGCATTCAACAGCGCCAACACGAGTATTCAACAGCGCCAACACGAGCATTCAACAGCGCCAACACGAGACCAACATCGCCAACACGAGCATTCAACAGCGCCAACACGAGCATTCAACAGAGCCAACACGAGCATTCAACAGCGCCAGCTGAAAGCATTCAACAGAGCCAACACGAGCATCTGGCCACCAGGAGCCAACACGGAGCATTCAACAGAGCCAACACGAGTATTCACAGCGCTAACACGAGCATTCAACAGCGCTAACACGAGACCAACAGGAGCTACACAGTACTCCAACAGCAACACGAGCATTCAACAGCGCCAACACGAGCATTCAACAGAGCCAACACGAGCATTCAACAGAGCCAACACGAGCATTCAACAGCGCCAACACGAGCATTCAACAGCGCCAACACGAGCATTCAACAGAGCCAACACGAGCATTCAACAGCGCCAACACGAGCATTCAACAGCGCCTGGTGTTTTTCTCGACATATGATGTGACTATTGCACTAGGCGAATATTACAGTTAAACTTCAATTTAACGGACTGTAGAGAGAAGAAAGTCCGTTATATTGAGGGTCCGTTAAATTTTAAACCTCCATCTAACGAACTATACAGTAGGTGAAAAGTCCGTTATATCGAGGTCCGTTAAATTTTAAACCTCCATATAACGAACTATACAGTAGGTAAAAAGTCCGTTATATCGAGGGTCCGTTAAATTTTAAACCTCCATCTAACGAATTATATAGTAGGTGAAAAGTTCGTTATATCGAGGGTCCGTTAAATTTTAAACCTCCATCTAACGAACTAGGTGAAAAGTTCGTTATATCTAGGGTCTCGTTTTCTCTCTACCAGGGTATGTGTATTATCTGCGTCTTTGGTAGCTACGCCTGACGAACCATCGCTCGCCTCCTGCCTACAGTGTCGGCGGGCAGTTAGCATCAGAACCTTCACAAGATGATGAAATGTTTCCATGACGTCTTACCGCCGCCACTTAAAAGCTTATAGAACCATGATATAGTGTTATAGAACCATGATATAGTGTTATAGACCCATGATAGTGTTAAAACCCATGATATAGTGTTTTAGAAACGTGATATAGTTGACAGTGTTTTAGAAACGTGTTATAGTGTTATAGAACCGCATATAGCAAGTAGAACCGTGATAGTGCCTCACAGAACCGTGATATAGTGCCCCTCCATCCCTCTAAACGCCAACTATGGCACTATCGGAGGGCAAACTGGCACTCCTTGCGAGAATTCTTCACCGACTTTCCTTGGGATGAATGTTGCTTTTCCACTCGGGATGCCTCGGTATGCGCTGAAAGCATTGCTGGGGTTATACTCAGTGGTATGAGTGCATTTATGTCATCTTCTACCAAAACTTTTACTTTACAATCATGGTTTGACGGCTCCTGTTATCTTGCATGCAGGGAGAGAGAGATAGGGCGTATCAAGTTATGAAACTATCTCCTCCAATTACCCACACCTCTTTCATTACTTCTAGGAATCGCTGTAAGGTTATTCTTCGTAAGGCCAAGCGGAATTTTATGAAAAGAAAGACCGCTGTCCTGAGTGACTCTTCTTCTAATAAATCCTTCTGGTCGTTCACCAAAAACATCTGTAATAACTTCTGCACTCCTCCTTTTCCTCCATTTTTCCGACGTGATAAATCTATAGCCAACTCTCCCCCTGATAAAGTCAATCTCTTTGGCACCTTATTCTCCTCTAACTCCACCTTGGACGATTCCAACTCTATCCCTCCTTCCCCTGCTCCTACTGAATCTGTGCAGTTTCCTATAATCTCCACTCGTAAGGATGCCGGTGTGTTATCCAGGTTGGATGTGAGTAAGGTGCATGGACCGGACGGAATACCCCCTCGTGTTCTGAGGGAGTGTGCTGAAGCTCTGACCCCTGAGCTTGCTCGCCTCTTTCGCCTCTGCCTCAAAACCCAAACTTTTCCTTCTTCTTGGAAGCATGCCTTGGTTCAGCCCATCCCGAAGAAGGGTGACCATTCCAATCCCTTTAACTATCGCCCCATTGCCATAGATTCATCCCTCTCTAAGATTTTCTAAACTATTTTAAACTCTTATTTCTCCCGTCACCTTGAACGCCATTCTCTTTTGTCGGGTCACCAGTATGGCTTTCGCCAGGCGAGATCTACTGGTGATCTGGTCTCCTACTGCACCCATCTTTGGTCATCCTCTCTTAGGGATTATGGGGAAACTTTCGTCGTGGCCCTCGACATCTCCAAAGCATCTGACAGGGTATGGCACAAGTGTTTGCTTTCTAAACTTCCCTCTTATGGTTTCTCTCCCCCACTCTGTTCTCTAATTTCCGGCTTCCTTGAAAACCGATCCATAACAGTTGTTGTCGAGGGGTCGACCTCTCGCTCTTTCTCTACCAATAGTGGTGTCCCACTGGGTTCTGTTCTTTCACCTACTCTCTTCCTTCTTTTTATCAATGATTTACTTCACACTAAGACTAATTCTATCCATTCATACGCTGATAATTCTACTCTTCACTCTTCTTCTCATTTTCCCCTTCCCCCTAATTCTCAAACTAGATCTGTTTCTAGAGTTGATATCGTTACATCTATCAGTGCGGATCTGTGCAGCATCTCCAAATGGGAAGGTAGAAACTTGGTTATATTCAATAGCAATAAAACTCAGTATTTACCAATTACACTTTCCAAATTAGATGATCTCCCACGAATCACATTTCAGGACGCAATCATTCTGCCAAATCCTAAAATAGATATGCGAGGCCTCACCATTTCCTCTAATATGTCAACATTGCTAAAGCTGCCTCCTGCAAGCTGGGAATGCTGTACAGATGCCGTAGCCACTTCACTCCTGAGCAGTTGCTTTAAATGTATAAGAGATTCATTCGTCCTAACTTGGAGTACTGCTCTCATATCTGGGTGGCTCTTCTGTCCAACTGTTAGATAGGGTGGAATCAAAGGCATTTCGTCTTATTAACTCTCCTCCTTTAGTTGATAATTTCTCTTCCCTTTCTCTTCGCCGCAATGTTGCTTCACTCTCTCTCTTTTACAGGTACTTTAACGGCCAATGTTCGGTGGATTTGGTATCCTGTGTACCGCCGGCAAGGCCGTGGGCTCGTAACACTCGTCTTGCCTACGGTGCCCACCGTTTCTGTGTGGATGTCGGTCACACTAGAATAACCCGTTATAGTACATCTTTCTTTCCTCACACAGTCAAACTGTGGAATGCTCTACCTTCTTCTGTGTTTTCATGCTCATACAATCTGTCTCACTTTAAAAAGCTGGTTTTCCGGCATCTTCGTGGGGTAGATTAATATAATCTTTTTCTTTTCTATTTTCAATTTCCATTCACTCTTATTTTTTCGCCCCCTGTGGGCCCCTGTGCCCGGGTGGGCTATTCCCCGTAAGTAAATAAATAAATAAATAAATATATATATATATATATATATATATATATATATATATATATATATATATATATATATATATATATATATATATATATATATATAAAGCCGTGATATAATGCCATACAGAACCGTGATATAGGGCCATATAAAACCATGATATAGTGCCACACAGAACCGTGATAGTGCCATATAGAACCATGATACAGTGCCATATAAAGCCATGATATAATGTAATACAAATCCTTGATTTAGTGCCACACAGAACCGTGACACAGTGCAATAAAAAGCAGTGATATAGTGCCATATAAAGTCGTGATATAGTGCCATATAAAACCGTGATATAGTGCGTTATAAACACCTCGGTTAAAGGGATCAAGTCGCACAAAAATAGTTTACAAACTAATACGAAGAATCCATCCACGGGAGGAAAAGTTTTGAAAGCCCGTGAAGAAGGGAAGTGAAGGAGGGGAAGGAGGAAGAGAAGGAGGATAAGGAGAAAGAGGAGGGAGGGGAAGGAGGATAACGAGGGAAAGAAGGAGGGGTAGGAGGGTAAGAAGGAGGGGTAAAAGGGGAAGGAGGGTAACGAGGGAAGGAGGGTAACGAGGGAAGGAAGGAGGATAAAGAGGAGGAGTAGGAGGGTAAGGAGGATAAGGAGGAGGAGGGGATAAGGATGAGGAAGGTGAGATCAACGAGGAAGAAGAGGAGGCAAGAAAGGAGGATAAGAAGGATAAGGAGGAGGCAAAATGAAGGAAGATGAGATCAACAAGGAGGGAGGAAGGGGGAGGCGAGGAGGAGGAGCAAGAAAGAGAGGGGGAGGCAAGAAAGAGGAGGGGAGGAGGGGCACAGGAGATGATTACCTGGATAACCATTTACCCGAGTTTGTTGACGTAAATGTGTTGGCAAACTGATCAGTGGTTTGACACGGGAGAAAGAATGCAAGAGGAGGAAGAGAAGGAGAAGGAGGGAGAGAGGAGGGAGAGGAGGAGGAGGACGGAGGTGGTGGGTGGAGGAGGACGAGGTGGTGGAGGACGAGGAGGTGGTGAGGAGGGGAGGACGAGGAGGTGGTGGTGGTAGGGACGAGGTGGTGGAGACGAGAAGTGTGGGTGTGAGGAGGACGAGAGGTAGGGGGAGGACGAGGTGGTGGGGGAGGAGAAGGTGCAGGAGGAGGGAGGAGGAAGTGGTGGTGGTGGAGGACGAGGAAGTGTTGCAGGAGGAGGACGAGGAGGTGGTGGGTGGAGGACGAGGAAGTGGTAGGAGGAGGAGGAGGTAGGTGGAGGACGAGGAAGTGGTAGGAGGAGGACGAGGAAGTTGCAGGAGGGGACGAGAGGTGGTGGTGGTGGAGGACGAGGAAGGGCAGGAGGAGGACGAGAAGTGGTAGGAGGAGACAAGAGGGGTGGGTGGTGGAGGAAGAGGAAGGGTTGTGTGGAGGAGGACGAGGAAGTGGGTTGCAGGAGGAGGACGAGGAGGGGGGGAGGACGAGGGGTGGTGGAGGAAGACGAGGGGAGGTGGGTGGTGGAGGACGAGAAGTGGTGCAGGGAGGAGGACGAGGAAGTGGTGCAGGAGACGAGAGGTGGTGGTGGTGGAGGACGAGGAAGTGGCAGGGGAGGAGACGAGGTGGTAGGAGGAGGACGGAGGTGGTGGTGGAGGGACGAGGTAGGTGGTGGAGAGGTAGGTGGTGGGAGGAGGACGGGTGGTGGTGGTGGACGAGGGTGGTGGAGGACGAGGTGGTGGTGGTGGTGGAGGACGAGGTGGTGGTGGTGGTGGAGACGAGGTGGTGGGAGGAGGACGAGGTGGTGGTGGTGGAGGACGAGGTGGTGGTGGTGGAGGACGAGGAGGTGGTGGTGGTGGGAGGAGGTGGTGGAGGAGGACGAGGTGGTGGTGAGGGGACGAGGTGGTGGGTGGTGGGTGGAGGACGAGGTGGTGGGGGACGAGATGGGTGTAGAGGACACGGTGGTGGGTGGGGGAGGACGAGGGGTGGGGAGGACGAGGGTGGGTAGAGGAGGACGGTGGGGGTGGTGGTGGAGGACGAGAGAGGTAGGGAGGACGAGGTGGTGGAGGACGAGGTGGTGGTGGGTGACGAGGTGGTGGTGGAGGAGACGAGGTGGTGGTAGAGGAGGACGAGGTGGTGGGTGGTGGAGGAGGACGAGGTGGTGGTGGAGGAGGACGAGGTGGGGGGGTGACGAGGTGGTGGTGGTGGAGGAGGACGAGTGGTGGTGGTGGAGGAGGACGAGGTGGGTGGAGACGAGGGTGGTGGAGGACGAGGTGGTGGTGGTGGAGGACGAGGTGGTGGTGGTGGTGGAGACGAGATGGTGTAGGAGGAGACGAGGTGGTGGTGGGTGGAGGACGAGGTGGTGGTGGAGGACGAGGTGGTGGTGGAGGAGACGAGGGTGGTGGTGGAGGACGAGGTGGTGTGGTGGACGAGGTGGTGGTGGAGGAGGACGAGGTGGTGTGGAGACGAGGTGTGGTGGTGGTGGAGAGACGAGGTGGGTGTTGGAGGACGAGATGTTGGTAGAGGAGGACGAGGTTGGTGGTGGAGGACGAGGTTGGTGGTGAGGACGAGGTGGTGGTAGGAGGAGACGAGGTGGTGGTGTGGTGGGAGATGGTAGAGAGGACGAGGGGTGGGTGGGGGAGGACGAGGGGGTGGTGGTGAGGACGAGGTGGTGGGTGGAGGCGATGGGGTAGGAGGAGGAGAGGGGTGTAGGGAGGAGGACGAGGTGGGTGAGGAGAGGAGGGGGTGGAGGACGAGGTGGTGGTGGAGACGGTGGTAGAGGAGGACGAGGTGGTGGTGGGAGGACGAGGTGGTGGAGGGACGAGGTGGTAGAGGAGACGGTGTGGTGGGTGGGGACGAGGTGGTGGTGGTGGACGAGGTGGTGGGTGAGGAGACGAGGTGGTGGTGGAGGACAGGTGGTGGTGGTGGTGGGGGAGATGGTGGAGACGAGGATGGTGGTAGAGGAGGACGAGGTGTGGTGGTGGAGACGAGGGTGGGGTGGAGGACGAGGTGGGGGGAGAGGACGAGGTGGTGGAGGACGAGGTGGTGGTGGTGGAGGACGAGGTGGTGGTGGAGGACGAGGTGGTGGTGGAGGACGAGGTGGTGGAGGACGAGGGTGGTGGTGGGAGGACGAGGTGGTGGTGGAGGAGGACAGGTGGTGTAGGAGGAGGACGAGGTGGTGGTAGAGGAGGACGAGGTGTGGTGGAGGACGAGGTGGTGTGGTAGAGGAGGACGAGGTGGTGGTGGAGGACGAGGTGGTGGAGGTGGTGGTGGTGGTGGGAGGAGATGGTGGTAGAGGAGGACGAGGGTGGGTGGAGGACGAGGTGGTGGTGGAGGACGAGGTGGTGGAGGACGAGGGTGGTGGAGGACGAGGGTGGTGGAGGACGAGGTGGTGGTGGTGGAGACGAGGTGGTGGTGGGGAGGACGAGGTGGTGGTAGAGAGGATGAGGGGTGGTGGAGGACGAGGTCGTGGTGGAGGACGAGGTGGTGGTGGTGGAGACGAGGGAGGGTGGTGGAGGACGAGGTGGTGGTGGAGGACGAGGTGGGTGGAGGGACGGTGGTGGTGGAGGACGAGGTGGTGGGTGGAGGACGAGGTGGGAGGACGAGGTGGGTAGAGGAGGACGAGGTGGTGGTGGAGGACGAGGTGGTGAGGACGAGGTGGTGGTGGAGGACGAGGTGGTGGTGAGGAGGAGGTGTTGGAGGGCACAACACAACACAACACACACACCCACCCAGTTAGTGTTTAGCTAATAACCTGAACTAGCGGGACTGGGTCGTTAGGAGTTGGGGTAATCACTTCTAACAAGCAGCAACAGTTAACTGCCTAAGAAGTGGAGAAATAGGACACACCGATGAATACAGGAATATGAGGAGGGTGGAGATGAAGGAGGAGGGTAGAGGGACATGAAGGAGGAGGTAGAGGGAGTGGAAGGAGGAGGGGTAGAGGGGACATGAAGGAGGAGGTGGGGGGACATGAAGGAGGAGGGTGAAGGAGGAGGGGTAGAGGGACATGAGAGGAGGGTGGGGGGACATGAAGGAGGAGGGGTAGAGGGACATGAAGGAGGGAGGGTGGGGACATGAAGGAGGAGGGGTGGGGGACATGGGGAGGAGGGTGGGGGACATAGAAGAAGGGGGTAGAGGGACATGAAGGAGGAGGGGTAATAGGGGACATGAAGGAGGGTGGGGGACATGAAGGAGGAGATGGGGGACATGAAGGAGGAGGGTGGGGGACATGGAGGAGGGGTGGGGGACATGAAGGGAGGGTGGGGGGACATGAAGGAGGAGGGTGGGGGACATGGGGAGGAGGGGGAGATGAAGGGAGGGTGGAGGGATGGAAGGGAGGAAGGGTGGGGGACATGAAGGAGGAGTGGGGGGACGAGGGAGGTGGGGGACATGGAGGGGTGGGGACATGAAGGAGGAAGGGGTGGAGGGGAGAAGGAGGGAGGGTAGAGGACATGAAGGAGGAGGAAGAGGGGACATAGAAGGAGGGGGGAGGGGAGCAGAAGGGAGGGAGGGAAGAGGACATGAAGGGAGGGAGGGGTGGGGAAGAGGAGGGTGGGGGACATGGAGGAGGAGGGTGGGGGATGGAGGAGGGGTGGGGACATGAAGGAGGGTGGGGGGACATGAAGGAGATGGGGGACATGAAGGGAGGAGGGGTGGGGGATGGGGGACATGGAGGAGGAGGGTAGAGGGACATGGAGGAGGGTAGAGATGGAAGGAGGAGGGTAGGGGACATGAGGAGGGGAGGGGACATGAAGGAGGGAGGGTAGAGGGGGACATGAAGGAGGAGGGGTAAGAGGAGATGAGAGGAGGGTGGGGGAGATGAAGGGAGGAGGTAAGAGGGACATGAAGGAGGGAGGGTGGGGGGACATGAGGAGGAGGGTGGGGGACATGAGAGGAGGGGTGGGGGAGATGGGAGGAAGAGTGGGGGGACATGGAGGAGGGGGTGGGGGAGATGGAAGGAGGTGGAGGGACATGAAGGAGGAGGGTGGGGGACATGAAGGAGGAGGGGGGAGGGACATGAAGGAGGAGGGAGTAGAGGGACATGAAGGAGGAGGGGTAGAGGGACATGAAGGGTTGGGGTGTCAAGAGCCGGGTTAGGGTGTCAAGAGGCAGGTTAGGGGTGTCAAAAACAGGGTTGGGTGTAAGAGCCGGTGTTAGGGGTGTCAAGAGCTGGGTTAGGGGTGTCAAAAGGTGGTAGGTGGTATCAGGTAAGAGGTGATAACGAGGGGTGAGAGCGCTAACAGCCTCGTGGGGTCAGCCTTCATGCTCGTTTAGCTGCTGGGTTAACTACACGACCGCCCTACCACCACCCACCCAATTAACTTCTTCTTCTTCTTGTCTTGTCCTTCCTTTCGCCTTGTTAATCTCTTATTCGGGTTTAAATAGTTTTCTCTTGAGCTCTCTCTCTCTCTCTCTCTCTCTCTCTCTCTCTCTCTCTCTCTCTCCTCCCCCTCTCTCTCTCTCTCTGTGTGTGTTAGTAGCATAGTCTTTCATTTATTCCCTTTTTACTCCCTCTCGTTTTCCGTCTTTATTTCGTTATTTCTTCCCTGTGGTTCATTTTCCTCTCTTCGTAACAGTTATTGTTTCCATTGTGGCTCTGTCCTTCGTTCGCTTTTTCTCTCTCTTCTATTGGTTTCGTTTCTCATAATTTTTCATTATTATTTTCCTGTTCCTTCATTTTTTTTTAATTGGTCTATTTTTCGTATTTTTCTCTACATCACATCTAGCCATACCACACCACCCACACCACATCAGCCATACCACACCACCCACACCACATCTAGCCACATACCACACCACCCACATCTAGCCATACCACACCACACACCCACATCTAGCCATACCACACCATCACATCTAGCCATACCACACCACCACACCACATCTAGCCATACCACACCACATCACATCTAGCCATACCACACCACCACACACCACATCTAGCCATACCACACCACCACACCACATCTAGCCATACACACCACCACACATCTATGCATACCACACCACACACCACATCTAGCCATACCACACCACCACACCACATCTAGCCATACTACACCACCACATCTAGCCATACCACACCACCACACCACATCATACTTACCACAACCACCACACCACATCCTAGCCATACCACCACCACACCACATCTAGCCATACTACCACCACACCACATCTAGCCATACCACCCACCACATCACATCTAGCCATACCACACCACACACCCACATCTAGCCATACCACCACCACACATCTAGCCATACCACACCACCACACCACATCTAGCCATACCACACCACCACACACCACATCTAATATACCACACCACACACCATGCTTCATACCACACACCACCACACCACATCAACCATACCCACACCACACATCTAGCCATACCACACCACCACCACATCTAGCCATACCACACACACCACACCATCCAGCCACCACCACACCACCACATCTAGCCATACCACACCACCACCACATCTAGCCATACCACACCACACACCACATCTAGCCATACCACACCACCACACACCACATCTAGCCATACCACACCACCACACACCACATCTAGCCATACCACACACCACCACACCACATCTAATATACCCTACCACCACACCACATCTAGCCATACCACACCACCACCACATCTAGCCATACCACACCACCACACCACATCTAGCCATACCACACCACCACACATCATGTACCACACCACCACACATCTAGCCATACACACCACCACACCACATCCTAGCCGCCCACCACACCACCACACCACATCTGTACTTAGCACACACACCACCACATCTAGCCATACCACCACCACACCACATCTAGCCATACCCACACCACCACACCACATCTAACCATACCACACCACCACACCACATCTAGCCATACTACACCACACCACATCTAGCCATACACCACCACATCACATCTAGCCATACCACACCACCACACCACATCTAGCCATACCCACACCCACCACATCTAGCCATACCACACCACCACACCACATCTATACACCACACTACCCACATCTATCCATACCACACCACCACACCACATCTAGCCATACCACACCCACCACACCATCTAGCCATACCACCACCACACCACATCTAGCCATACCACACCACACACCACATCTAGCCATACCACACCACCACACCACATCTAGCCATACCACACCACACCACATCTATTACATACCACACACCACCACACACCACACATCTGTGCATACCACACACCACCACACCACATCTAATGCATACCACACCACTACACCACATCCCAACCCTATACCACACACCACCACATCTAGCCATACCACACCACCACATCTAGCCATACCACATCTAGCCATACCACATCTAGCCATACCACCACCACACCACATCTAGCCATACCACACCACCACACCCATCTAATATACCACATCTAGCCACTTACCACACCACCACACCACATCTATACATACCACACCACCACACCACATCCAGCCATACCACACCACATCTAGCCATACACACACCACACCACACCACATCTAATACATACCACCACACCATCTATGCATACCACACCACCACACATCTAGCCATACCACACCACCACACCACATCTAGCCATAACACACCACCACACCACATCTAGCCGCACCACACCACCACACACCACATCTAGCCATACCATACCACATCTATGCATACCACACCACCACCACATCTAGCCATAACACACACCACCACACCCATCAATATACCACCACCACACCACATCTAGCCATACCACACCACATCTAGCTTCATACCACACCACCACACCACATCTAGCCATACCACACCCACCACACCACATCTAGCCATACCACACCACCACACCACATCTAGCCATACCACACCAACCACATCTAGCCATACCACACCACCACACCACATCTAGCCATACCACACCACCACACACATCTAGCCATACCACACCCCACACACCCACATCATACATACCACACCACCCTACATCTATTACATACCACACCACCACACTACATCTAGCCATGTACACACCACACCACCACATCAGCCATACCACCACCACCACATCTAGCCATACCACACCACCACACCACATCTAGCCATACCACACCCACCACACCACATCTAGCCATACTACTACCACACCACATCTAGCCACCACCACACCACCACACCACATCTATTATACCACACCACCCTACATCTAGCCATGGCACACCACACCACCATCTAGCCATACCACACCACCACACCACATCTAGCCATACCACACCACCACACCACATCTAGCCATACCACACCACCACACACATCTAGCCATACTACCACCACACACCACATCTAGCCATACCACACCACACCACATCACATCTAGCCATACCACACCACCACACACATCTAGCCATACCACACCACCACATCTAGCCATACCACACCACCACACACCACATCTAGCTCCAGCCACCACACCACCCACACCACACCACACACCACACCACACCACCACACATCAGCCACACCACACACCACACCACATCCAGCCACACCACACCACCACACCACACCACCACACCACATCCAGCCACACCACACCACCACACCACATCCAGCCACACCACACCACCACACCACATCCAGCCACACCACACCACCACACCCACCACACCACCCCCACATCCAGCAACCACACCCCACACCACATCACACACCACACCACCACACCACATCCAGCCAACCCACACCACATCACCACACCACCACACCACACAACACACACCACCACACCACATCAGCCACACCACACCACACCACATCCAGCCACAACCACCACACCACATCTAGCCACACCACACCACCACACCACATCCAGCCACACCACACCACCACCACCACCCACATCACCCACACCACCACACCACATCCAGCCACACCAAACCCACCCACCCACACCACCACACCACATCCAGCCACACCACACCACCACACCACATCCAGCCACACCACACCACCACACCACATCCAGCCATACCACACCACCACACCACATCCAGCCACACCACACCACACCACATCCAGCCATACCACACCACCACACCACATCTAGCCACACACCACACCACCACATCTAGCCATACCACACCACCACACCACATCTAGCCACACACCACCACACCACATCCAGCCACACCACACACCACCACACCACACCACACCACACCACACACCACATCCACCACACCACCCCACACCACATCCAGCCACACCACACCACCACACCACATCACCACACACACCACACCACCACACCACACCACCACACCACACCACACCACACCACCACACATCCAGCCAACCACACCACCACACCACATCCAGCACACCACACCACACCACATCCAGCCACACCACACCACCACACCACATCTAGCCACACCACACCACCACACCACATCCAGCCACACCACACCACCACATCCCACCACACCACCACACCACCACACCACACCCACCACATCTAGCCATACCACACCACCACACCACATCTAGCCACACCACACCACCACACCACATCTAGCCATACCACACCACACACCACATCCAGCCATACCACACCACCACACCACATCTAGCCACACCACACCACCACACCACATCTAGCCACACCACACCACCACACCACATCCAGCCATACCACACCACCACCACACCACATCCAGCCACACCACACCACCACACCACATCCAGCCACACACACCACCACACCACATCCAGCCATACCACACCACCACATCTAGCCAACCACACCACCACATCACCAACCACACCCACACACCACCACACCACATCTAGCCATACCACACCACCACACCACATCTAGCCATACCACACCACCACACCACATCTAGCCATACCACACCACCACACCACATCCAGCCACACCACACCCACCACATCCAGCCACACCACACCACCACACCACATCCAGCCACACCACACCACACCACATCTAGCCACACCACCACACCACATCTAGCCACACCACACCACCACACCACATCACACACCACACCACCACACCACATCCAGCCACACCACACCACACACCACACCACACCACCACACCACATCCAGCCACACCACACCACCACATCCACACACACCACCACACCACACATCTAGCCATACCACACCACACCACATCTAGCCATACCACACCACCACAACCACATCCAGCCACACACCAACCAGCATCTAGCCACCACACCAACACAACCACATCTAGCCATAACCCACATCCAGCCACCACACCACCACAACCATCCACACCACCACACCCACATCCAGCCACACCACACCACACATCCAGCCACACCACAACCAACCACCCACACCCAGCACCACCACACCACATCTAGCCCACCACCCCACACCACATCTAGCCACACCACACCACCACACCACATCCAGCCACACACCACCACATCTATCCATACCACCACCACACATCCAGCCACACCACACCACCACACCACATCTAGCCACACCACACCACCACACCACATCTAGCCACAATGCCACCACCACACCACATCTGAACACACCACACCACCCCACACCATGACCAGCCGCACCAGCACCAACCCTGCCATCCAGCCAGCAACCACCAACCACATCCAGCCACACCACACCACCACAACCACATCCAGCCACACCAACCAACAACCACATCCAGCCACACCACCCACATCCAGCCACACCCACAACCCCACATCCAGCCACACCACACCACCACCACATCCAGCCATGCCAACCAACCCCACATCCAGCCACACCACACCCACATCCAGCCACCAACCACCACAACCACACCAGCCATACCCACACCACCACACCATCCAGCCACACCCACACCACCACACCACATCCAGCCATGGCACACCACACCACCACACTCCAGCCATACCACACCACCACACCACATCTAGCTATACCCACCACCACACCACATCTAGTCCACACCACAACCCCACCACAACATCCAGCCACACCACACCACCACACACCACATCCACACCACCACACATCTAGCCATACCCACACCACCCCACACCACATCCAGCCACACCCACACCCAGCCACACACCACACACACCTGCATCCAGCCACCACACCACCACATCTATCCACACCACACCACCACACCACATCCACACACCACACCACATCCACACCACACCACCACACCACATCTAGCCACAAAACACACCACCTCCAGCACCACACCATACCCACACCCCACCACACCACATCTAAATACACCACACCACCACACCACATCTAGCCACCACCACCACCACACCACCACCACACCACATCTAGCCACAACACACCACCACCACAACCACCACCACAACCACATCCACAACCCACACCACCACAACCACATCCAGCCACACCCAACCCAACCACATCCACACCCACATCCAGCACCACCAGCCACATCCAGCCATGCCCACAACCACATCCACACACACACCACCACACCACATCCAGCCACATCCAGCCACACCACACCACATCCAGCCACCACACCACCAACAACCAACATCCAACACCAACCAACATCCACACCACCACACCACATCCAGCCACCACACCACACCACACCACACCACCACACCACATCTAGCCACACACACCACCCACACCAAGACCCAGCCACACCACACCACCACACCCACATCCAGCCACCCACACATCCAGCCACACCAACCACCACACCACACCCAGCCACCACACCACCACAACCACACCCAGCCTGCCCAACCCCACCACACCACATCCAGCCACAACCACCACACCACATCTAGCCACACCACACCAACCCACACCACATCCAGCCACACCAACCACCAACCACATCCCAAACCACACACCACATCCACACCAGCACCACACCACATCTAGCCACACCACACCACCACACCCACATCCAGCCACACCACCACCACACCACATCCAGCCACACCACACCACCACACCACATCTAGCCAGCATCACACCAGCCTCACACCACATCTAGCCATACCATGCCCACCACACCACATCTAGCCATACCACCACCACACATCCATCCATACCACACCACCACATCACATCCAGCCATGCCCACAACCACCCCACACCACACCAGCCACACCACACCACCACAACCACATCCAGCCACCACACCACACCACATCCACACCACACCACCACACCACACCAGCCACCACCACACCACATCCAGCCACAGGCCCAACCACACCACATCTAGCCACACCACACACCACATCTAGCCACCACACCACCACACCACATCCAGCCAAGGCCCACACCACCACATCCAGCACCACACCACCACACCACATCCAGCCACACCACACCACCACACCACATCCAGCCACACCACACCACCACACCACATCCAGCCACACCACACCACCACACCACACCAGCCACACCACACCACCACACCAGCATCTAGCCATACCACACCACCACACCACATCTAGCCATACCACACCACCACACATCTAGCCATACCGCACCACCACACCACATCTAGCCATACCACACCACCACAGTAGCAGGTGGTTTAGGGAGCTAAGGTGGAAGATGAAGGAGGTAGAATGAAGGAAGAGGGGTAAGAGGGATGAAGGAGGAAGGGAGGGGGACATGAAGGAGGAGGAGAGGGGAATGAAGGAGGAGGGGTAGAGGGGACATGAGGGAGGAGGTGAGGGGACATGAAGGAGGAGGGTAGGGGACATGAAGGAGGAGGGTGGAGGACATGAAGGAGGAGGTGGGGGACATGAAGGAGGAGGGGTGAGGGGACAATGAAGGAGGAGGAGGGAGAGGGTGGGGGGAGGGTAGAGGGGACATGAAGGAGGAGGGGGTGGGGGACAGAGGAGGGGAGGGGAGGGAGGGGGACATGAAGGGAGGGGGTGGGGGGACATGAAGGGAGGAGGGGTAAGAGGGGACAAGAGGAGGAGGGTAGAGGGGGATGAAGGAGGTAGAGGGACATGAAGGAGGAGGGTAGAGGGGAAAGAGGAGGAGGGTAGAGGGGACAAGAAGGGAGAGGGGGAGGGAAAGGAGGGGGTAGAGGGGAGAGGAGGGGGTGAGAGGGGACATGAAGGAGGAGGGGGTGGGGGACATGAAGGAGGAGGGGTAGAGGGGACAGAGGAGGAGGGGTGGGGGGACATAGAGGAGGGGTGGAGGGACATGAAGGAGGAGGGGTAGGGGGGACATGAAGGAGGAGGGGGTAAGAGGGACAAGAAGGAGGAGGGGGGTAGAGGGGACAAGAAGGAGGAGGGTGAGGGACAGAGGGGAAAGGGTGGGGAGGAAGTAAAGGCACGTCCTGCAGTCATGAGCAAAGCAAGAGTTTATTTTAAGACAGCCAGACCTCCTATATATACCCCCCCCCTCTACCTTGGGTAGTCTGGTAGCGTCTCTCCTTTTCCCCTTCCTTCCTCCCTCACCTACTACCTAAGGGAAGGCAGGGCTCACATTTCCTCCCCATGGGCATTGTACAGGTTACCATATCTCCCTCAGGGTATCGTGCAGGTTCCTCCCCCCTCAACTCCCCAGGGTAGGTTGGCACATGTTCCTGTAATAACCCAACCTAAACTGAGCCTAGCGCATGATAACTCCTGGGGCTGAGTAACTTATTGGGACTGGGGTCTGTGGGAACTGGGGTCTTTGGGACTGGGGTCTATTGGGACTGAGGTCTGTGGGACTGAGGTCTATGTGGGACTGGGGTCTATTGGGACTGGGATTTATTGGGACTGGGTCTATTGGGACTGGGGTCTATTGGGACTGGGGTCTCTGTGGGACTGGGGTCTATCGGGACTGGGGTCTATTGGGACTGAGGTCTATCGGGACTGGGGTCTATCGGGACTGGGGTCTATCGGGACCAGTTTACTGCCACAGACACCACCCTCATTCCCTCTCTCCGTCAGCTGTCACCCCCTACTGGCAGACGTTGGTTAGGTTAGGTTAAATTAATGTTAGATCAGTGTTCGATTAGGTTAGGTTAGATAGACACATTTAATCACCCATCTACCAAACTAAACACTGAATCATCCACCCACTCCATCACCCATCCGCCCACTCACTCCATCACCCATCCACCCACTCACTCCATCACCCATCCACCCACTCACTCCATCACCCACTCACTCCATCACCCATCCACCCACTCACCCACCCATCAGTGATGGCAGGAGGGATAACATCATCTGACAGGTGAAGACTTACACCGCCACCCCAGATACTGTTGAGAGAGAGGGGGGGGGGGACACATACATAGAGCCATCTTCATCGCCATCATCATGTCATCACCATTAATATCAAAAACATCACCACAATAATCACCATCACGTTCAAAACACACAGTTTGTTCATCTCTATTAACTTCACATACGTTAGTCATTATATAGTGTGTTTGTCCCCTGCCTGGTGACGGTGGTCCTGCAGGCTGCCGCTCATCACGGGTGCTGGCCACTACTGAGGGAGTCACTACACCTGCTACACACCTTTAATATTTCACAACAGCTGATCATAGTTCATGTGTCGCCACACCCAGTACCTCCTGAGCTACACCTTAACCACCTGAGCACGAGTACTCTGTCACTACTATAATAATAATAATGGTTGCCCCTCGTGTACGAGGATGGCCGGCCCAAGGGCCACCTAGGCGTGAACTTGTTTAAGGTGTAGAAGCTGTCGCCAACACAACAACCACACCCTAGGTTACCGAGCTGCGTGACCCAGTGTCAAGGAATAGTCCGAGAAGACCGGACAACTCGCCAACTGCACTGGCTAACCATTACCCCGGAACACGATCCACAAATAGATTAACATCCAGGTTCCCAATTACTGCTGGGTAGACAGAGGCAAATGGCGTAAAGAAACTTGCCCATAGTTTCACCCTGCCCGGGGGTTGAACCAGTGTCCACTCGCTTGCGAGGTGAGCATGCCAACCATTACACCACAGGACGCCATAACCCTCTGTCACTACTAGTGTGACCTTGTAACTACTAGTGAGACCTTGTAACTACTAGTGTGACCAGTGGCGGCTCGTGAAAAATAAAATGGAGGAACTGCAAGCCTCACACAACAGTAGGATACACAAATTTGACCTACCTCAGGTATGAGTTGTAGTTGATGTCCACGAATTCCCAGGGCATGGTAGTAGTGTTGGTGGTGGTGGACCAGTATTAATTGAAAATAAAGTCCGCGTGTCTGCTCTTCGATGTAGCAAAATTGTTTATTACTATTTCATTAAAATCCTTTATTTCTGTTATCATTTTATTTTCAATGGATATCACTGCTAAAGCAGACAGTCTGTCATTCTGATAAACACTGATGTTAAACTGGCGTGTATATTCTTTGTTCCTGCTTGTACTGTTCTGTTGAATGGATAAAACTGGTGTAGGTCTTCCTCTTGCTTTGATTTCAGTCTTTTCATTTAATGTCAGCTGGGAAAAGTTGATGTTTTGCAAATACTTCACTCGATTTTCCATCGTCAAAGGGTAATTAAAGAAAGCACGATTTAACCACACCGTCCACACGCAATGTAAACACGAGACTGAGCTGCTTCAAGTGCAGCGGCGGCGCCAATTAATAACAGACATGAATCGTACAGCATTGACAGCAACTATGAAAGTAACTTAAATTTTGGTCTGATTTTAATGAAAATTCACTTAGCAACGTATTGAAAATAATTAAATAACATATAAAATGATATATTTGTTGGTAGTGTATTATTGAGCTGTCTCTCTAAAGGAATCATACGCCTGGCAGTGAGTGTCTGGGGGGACTGCAGCCCTATGCACGAGCAGCCACTGAGTGTGACCTTGTAACTACTAGTGTGACCTTGTAACTACTAGTGTGACCTGAGAAAGAGCGTGGTGGGTAATCTGTAAAGCACACACCCCACACCACACCCCCACACCACACACCCAGCTGCAGCCCCACACCACACCCTCCTACACCACAGCCTCACACACCCTCCTCACACCACACCTCCACACACCACACCTCACACCACACTTCTCCCACACACCCCACACCACACCCCCACACCACACACCCTTACACCACATGTACCTCCTACACCACACCCCTCCCACACCACACCCCTCACACCACAACCTCCCCACACCACAGCCTCCCACACCACACCCCTCCCTCAACAATCATCAACCCCCCACACCACACCCCACACCACACCTCCCACACCACACACCCCCACACAACACCCTCCCAGACCCCACACCCTCCCCACACCACACCCCCACACCACACCCCACACCACACCCCCACACCACACCCTTACACCATACCCTCCTACACCACACCCTCCTACACCACACCCTCCTACACCACACCCTTCTACACCACACCCTCACACCACACCCTCCTACACCACAGCCTCCTACACCACTGAGGACCATAAAACACCAAGTTATACCACCCAGGACCAATCCAGACCATAGTGATCCTCCCAGACCAACGGGGTGGAGGACCACACAAGACCCTCCAAGCCTACAAATGACCAAATTAAACCACACGTGACCAGGGTAGACCACAAGTGAGGAGGGCAGACCAGGTAAGCATGTGACAAGTGGTGTGTGTGTGTGTGTGTGTGTGTGTGTGTGTGGGTGTGTGTGTACTGGGTGCCATCGACCCTTACCTGCATTATTAACACCTGACGTGCACCGTGACGCCACTCTGGCCCTCTCACCTGGAGACCTGAGAGAGAGAGAGAGAGACGGGGAGGGGAAAGGGGAATGAGAGGGGAGAGGGGGAGGGTGAATAACAAGAAGGGATAATGGGAGAAAATGCACACACACACACACACACACACACACACACACACACACACACACACACACACACACACACACACACCATCATGTATGACTAAACTCTGTTATTTACACATGATATGGCATGTCCAAGTAGGTCATCTCCTCCCACCACCACCCCCCTCCTCATCATCTATCTCCCTCTCCCTCACCAACCCTCCTCCATTCATCATTCACCTGTCCCTCACTACCCACCCCTTAATACATCTCCCCTCTCTCCTCCCCTCACTGTCCTCAATAATCCTTCCCCTTCACCATATCCCCTCCCTTCACTAAACACCCCACTTCCCCTTTCCCTACAGAGAGAGAGAGAGAGAGAGAGAGAGAGAGAGAGAGAGAGAGAGAGAGAGAGACTAAAAAGGGAAGAAGAATTGGCCAAAAAAAAACTAAAATCGAAAAAATCAATTCATATTTGAGAAAGAAGAAATAGGGGGAATTGAATAAAAAAAGAAACACGGAAAACAATAAAAAAAAACACAATCAAGACATAGAAGAAAAACAACAAATTACAGAAAGAGAAAACAGAAGAAAATATAAATAAATAACATTAAAAACCACACACTCAAAACTCTCACATTAACCCCCTCCTCAAACACGTACAAACACACGTACAGCCTTAGCTATCTAATTCATCTCACACACGCCAGCTCCATCTATCTATCCATCTCACACGTACAGTCTATCTATCTATCCATCTCACACAATGTACAGTCTATCTATCTATCCATCTCACACACGTACAGTCTATCTATCTATCCATCTCATACACGTACAGTCTATCTATCTATCCATCTCATACACGTACAGTCTATCTATCTATCCATATCTCTTTACACACGTACAGCTCCATCTATCTATCCATCTCACACGTACAGTCTATCTATCTATCCATCTCACACACGTACAGTCTAGCTATCTATCCATCTCACACACGTACAGTCTATCTATCTAGCCATCTCACACACGTACAGTCTATCTATCTATCCATCTCACACACGTACAGTCTATCTATCTATCCATCTCACACACGTACAGTCTATCTATCTATCCATCTCACACACGTACAGTCTCGCTATCTATCCATCTCACACACGTACAGTCTATCTATCTATCCATCTCACACACGTACAGTCTATCTATCTATCCATCTCACACACGTACAGTCTATCTATCTATCCATCTCATACACGTACAGTCTATCTATCTATCCATCTCACACACGTACAGTCTATCTATCTATCCATCTCACACACGTACAGTCTATCTATCTATCCATCTCACACACGTACAGTCTATCTATCTATCCATCTCACACACGTACAGTCTATCTATCTATCCATCTCACACACGTACAGTCTATCTATCTATCCATCTCACACACGTACAGTCTATCTATCTATCCATCTCACACACGTACAGTCTATCTATCTATCCATCTCATACACGTACAGTCTATCTATCTATCCATCTCACACACGTACAGTCTAGCTATCTATCCATCTCACACACGTACAGTCTATCTATCTATCCATCTCACACACGTACAGTCTAGCTATCTATCCATCTCACACACGTACAGTCTATCTATCTATCCATCTCGAGCTAAACCACAAAATAACCCCAAAAAATGTCGTCAATGGCACCAAAACTACTCAGTGACTCGACCTTAACTCGAATCATTCACTTAGGAGACGAAGTTAACGGCAGGAACCTTTGTAAACTTTCAACTTCCTTCCTTCCTTCCCGATGTTACCTGTGGCTTCTTTGATAGGCAGGTGATGATAGGGAGGTGGTGATAGGTAGGTGGTGATAGGTAGGTGATGATAGGTAGGTGGTGATAGGTAGGTGGTGATAGGTAGGTGAAGATAGGTAGGTGGTGATAGGTAGGTGGTGATAGGTAGGTGATGATAGGTAGGTGATGATAGGTAGGTGATGATAGGTAGGTGATGATAGGTAGGTGGTGATAGGTAGGTGGTGATAGGTAGGTGGTGATAGGTAGGTGATGAGAGGCAGGTGATGAGAGGCAGGTGATGAGAGGCAGGTGATGATAGGCAGGTGATGATAGGTAGGTGATGATAGGCAGGTGATGATAGGCAGGTGATGAGAGGTAGGTGATGAGAGGCAGGTGATGAGAGGCAGGTGGTGATTGGCAGGTGATGATAGGTAGGTGATGATAGGCAGGTGATGATAGGCAGGTGATGATAGGCAGGTGGTGATAGGTAGGTGATGATAGGTAGGTGATGATAAATAAGTGATGATTTTTTTAAATAAAGGTATTAGTACTATGATCACTAATTTGTATACTTATTATTGGCAACTTTCATTTTATACATAAATATTTTACGTCTCTCCAAATAATAATAATAATAATAATAATAATAATAACTAGACGTAGCTGTATGTAAATCGCCCCAAATCGAACACAAAATTGGGGTAATCGGATCACGCTAATTATTGAACACGTCCAAGCTGTTGTGGGGGGGCTGAGGGGGGGGTGTGTGGGGGGTGAGGTGGGGTGGGGTGAGGTGGGGGGGTGGAGGATAGACCAAACCACGGACACGATGGTAAGAGAAATTGTGTGGGACTGGTGATGCGTGGACTGGTAGGATGTGTGGGGTTGGTAGATTGTGTGGGCTGGTAGATTGGGGTGGGGTTGGTAGATTGTGGGACTGGTAGATGAGTGGGACTGGTGGATTGTGTGGGACTGGTGGATTGTGTGGGACTGGTAGGATTGTGTGGGGCTGGTAGATTGTGTGTGGGACTGGTAGATTGTGTGGACTGGTAGGATTGTGTGGACTGGTAGATTGTGTGGGACTGGTGGATTGTGTGGGACTGGTGGATTGTGTGGGACTGCTAGATTGTGTGGGATCGTTGTGATTGTGTGGGACTGGTAGATGCGTGGACTGGTAGATTGTGTGGGCTGGTAGATTGTGTGGGCTGGTAGATTGTGTGGGACTGGTAGATGAGGGACTGGTAGATTGTGTGGGACTGGTAGATTGTGTGGGACTGGTAGATGCGTGGGACTGGTAGATGCGTGGGACTGGTAGATGTGTGGGACTGGTAGATGTGTGGGACTGGTAGATGTGTGGGATTTGGGAGTGGAAAGATAGTGTGTGTGTGTGTGTGTGTGTGTGTCACCTGAGGTCACAACAAAGACAGTATACCCATGGGTACTCTCTCCTCCTTTCCCTCTTTCTTCTCTTCTCCTCCCCCGTCTTTCTTCCCCTCTCCCACCACACTCCTCTCCCCATCTCCCTCCCCCTCTCACCAACTTAACTTCCCCCCTCCTCTTACCTCTAAGCTGGTTCATGCCACAACGAACTTCGAGAGTGCTTGACGCTGTACCACACACACACGCTGTACCCTCACCTCCTGTGTGCCCTTGTTATGTAACCATCCTGTGTGCTCAGTGTACCCACCCACCCATAGTGTACAAGACTCGCCCCACCACCGGAGTCTGGTAAACACCCTTCCTGACCTGCTCTGTGTGTGTGTGTGTGTGTGTGTGTGTGTGTGTGCGGTGAAATTCAAAACACTTCCAATATAACCACCTAATGTACACCTTTTGTTATCTACTGTTGTAACCTTCTAGTGTACACCCACTCAGTGTATCCTCAAGTGTACTTCCTGGGGTACCCACTTAGGGTGTTCCTCTAGTCTACATACCTAATATACCCCTGAAGGACTCGACCAACGTGACCTGGAGGACTCGACCAACGTGACCTGGAGGACCAACGTGACCTGAAGGACCCGACCCACGTGACCTGAAGGACTCGACCAACGTGACCTGGAGGACTCGACCAACGTGACCTGGAAGACTCGACCAACGTGACCTGAGGACTCAACCAACGTGACCTGGAAGGACTCCGACCAACGTAACCTGGAGGACTCAACCAACGTGACCTGAAGGACTCGGACCAACGTGACCTGGAGGGACTCCAACCAACGTGACCTGAAGGACTCACCAAATGCGACCTGGAGGACTCAAATCCAACGCGATTCCAGCTGACCTGACCAACGTAACCTGGAGTAATCCAACCAACGACCTGAAGGACCTCGACCAACGTGACCTGGAGGACTCCAACCAACGTGACCTGAAGGACTCGACCAACGTAACCTGGAGGACCCGACCCACGTGACCTGGAGGATCAACGTGACCTGAAGGACCCGACCCACGTGACCTGGAGGACCAACGTGACCTGGAGGACCAACGTTACTTGAAGGACCCGACCAACGTGACCTGGAGGACCAACGTGACCCGGAGGACCAACATTACCTGGAGGACACGACCAAAGTAGCTTGGAGGACCTGCGTGACCTGGAGGATCCGACCAACGTGACCTGGAGGACACGACCAAAGTAGCTGGGAGGACCTACGTGACTTGGAGGACCCTTTGGGACCAAATGACCTGGAGGATCCGACCAACGTGACCTGGAGGACACGACCAAAGTAGCTGGGAGGACCTACGTGACTTGGAGGATCCGACCGTGACCTGAAAGACCTGGGAACGGTGTGATTTTAGTTTTAAGAACTCCAGAAGAGAATCTCAGCAGTCTTAAAGTACTCAGGAGTCTCAGCAGGGTCCTAGGAATCTCAAAACCTCAGCACTGTCCCAAAAGACTCCTGATATCTCAGCAAAATCCCAAGAATCTCAGTAGTGTAAAAGAAGTATCCCAGGAGAACCTTAACAGTGTCCCAAGAGTCTCAGCAGTCTTAAACAATCTCAGGAAAGTTTCAACATTGTCCTAGGAATCTCAGAGTCTCAGGAGAAAGTCTCAAGTTCCAAGATTCTCAGCAGAGTTCCAGGAGTCACACACCCACCAAAAGTGTTTCAGCGGTCTCAGTTCAAGTTGAGGAGTGTAAACAGTTTGGAAGTGTGGGAGGAGTGGGGAGGTGTGGGGAGTTTGACGAGGATGAGGAAACAAGAGCGAGGCACCGACTCTATATAGAGATAGTGAAGAAAATAAATTAAGCAAGACAGCAGTGACTAGTAAATACCTAGTAAGCAAATAGACAAACTAAAGCCAAATAAGTCACCAGGTCCCGATGAGATATTTGCCAGGGTATTAAAGGAATGTAGGGAAGAACTGAGTATGCCCTTAGTAAAGTTGTTTAACATGTCCTTAAAAACGGGTGTAGTACCAGAATCCTGGAGGATAGAGATCTTCAAGAAGGGAGATAGATCACTATCCTCTAACTACCGTCCAATCAGTTTAACATCAATTGTAGGCAAATAATGGAAGCAATCATTTCAAACTCTATTCGAAATCACCTGGAGAAGCACAAGTTGATCAATGATTCCCAACATGGCTTCACAAGCGGGCGTTCATATCTAACTAATCTATCAACATTCTTTTCATCAGTTTTCGAATCCGTAGACAAGGGGCACAATTATGATGTGGTATATCTCGAGTTCAGCAAAGCCTTCGACAGAGTCCCCCACGAAAGACTAATAAAAGTGGAGGCTCGTGGCATTAAAGGAGATATTCTAAAATGGATTAGAGCGTGGTTACAGGACAGGAAACAGCGAGTGAGCATTAACGGCACTAAATCCGATTGGAGCAACGTCACTAGTGGAGTACCCCAGGGCTCAGTACTTGGACCATTATTATTTTATATACATAAACGACATAAATATCGGCGTAGACAGCAAAATAAGTAAATTTGCTGACGACACTAAAATAGGACGTGTGGTTAAATCGGACGAGAACTCCGCAAAACTACAGGAAGATCTAAACAAATTTTTTGAATGGTCTGAAAAATGTGGACAAATGTAAAGTACACAGTATAGGAGATGTAAACAGGGAAATCAGATACCAGATGAACAACGATGTTATTGAGAAATCCGACTGCGAGAAAGATTTAGGAGTAATGATAAGTAGGAATCTTAAACCAAGTAAACAATGTGTATTTGCTCGAAACAAGGCTAATAAAGTACTTGGGTTCACACAAAGGAGTGCTAGTTACAAGACTAGCGAGGTCATCCTAAAACTATATTTTGCGTTTGTCAGACCTCATTTGGATTACGCAGTTTAATTCTGGTCACTGTATTACAGAATGGATATAGAATCCTTGTTAAGAATTCAGAGGAGAATGACAAGACTAATCCCGGGCATTAGGAACCTTGAGTACAGAGACAGGTTAAAGCATCTTAATTTGCACTCCCTCGAGAGACGTAGAGCGAGGGGCGATATGATAGAGGTGTATAAATGGAAGTCTGAGCTGAACAAAGGGGACATTACAAAGGTACTCAAACTATCCAACCAGGAGCAAACTCGTAACAATGGTTTTAAATTAGACAAATTCAGATTTAGGCGCGATAATAGGTAAACACTGGTTTGGAAATAGAGTAGTGGACGAATGGAACAAGTTACCAAATATCATCATTAACTCGAATACGCTGGGTAGCTTCAAACATAGGTTGGATGGATATATGAGCGATAAGGGTTGGGTGTAAACAGGACTACCCAGTATGGACCAATAGGCCCGCTGCAGTTTCCTCCATTCTTATGTTCTTATGTTTTATACTAGTGCCTTGGAGGCCTCACAAGTAAGTGACTCAAAGGTGGCGATGGTGGTCATTAAAGGGTGCGGTAAGGTAAGGTAAGGTAAGGTAAGGTAAGGTAAGGTAAGGTTGGGTTGGGTTGGGTTGGGTTGGGTTGGGTTGGGTTGGGTTGGGTTGGGCTGGGCTGGGTTGGGTTGGGTTGGGTTGGGTTGGGTTGGGTTGGGTTGGGTTGGGTTGGGTTGGGTTGGGTTAGGTTAGGTTAGGTTGGGTAAGTCCGAGCCAAGAAACGATTAAAGAAGACAAAAAGCCCTGGTTAAGTCAATATAAGAAGGTAAGAGCCACAGAGGCATCACTAAACCCCCCTAATAGCCGTCTCCTCCTGGACGGTATATGGGAAAGGAAGAAATCATCTAGTTCTTAAGAGGCCTCAATTAGAGATTGTGTCAATTTGTCAACATGTTAAAATCAAATTTAGTGGTCAAAATATTTGTACTCTTTATGTCTAAACTTGAGATTATCAAGCAAATATGAATTGAAATAACCCTCACCTACATCAATTATACCTTAAAGTTTTCAAATATCAGTATTTCAACAAATTAATGAGACTTGATTAGAATTATTCACTTGATATTAACTAATCTCATGTAAGCATATGGATTATGGAGTATTTTATGGTTCTATAAGCTTGTATGTACAATATGCGTGTCAGAACATGGTTATGAACAGGCTCTCCGTGTGGGACAGTTTAATTCTTGTTTTTGCTTGTACCAAGCGTGAGGATACTTGGCTCTCTCTTCTGAATATTTCATAGACGGTGGTTTGCTCTCATTGCACTTGCACCTATCTACAGACGAATTCTACATTTTTGTTATTGTAAGTGGGGCATATTGATTGTCGTGGTTACTTATATCATTGTATAAAACTTATTTATGTTTCTAAAGATTATTATGTTATTTCTGTTACAGCATTTTGTAAACAATTGTTGTTTTTGAAACAACAATTGAATTATGAAACGTTGAATTTTTTTTTCTATTTGTAGATGGTGTGAAGATGTCAGGTGAAGACAAGAGTCAGGTTGTCAACCACTTGAGGCCTGGTTGGTGGGGAAGGCTTGCATATCAGGATTCCAACAGTGAGACTGCTGGAATTAGGGTTATACTTTGAGAAAAAATGCAAGGACAGAAGGAACTATGATTAAGAACTCATAGGTGACGTGATAGTCCTCTTCATCAATGGACAAAAGCTAATGCTATTGAAACACATGTGATTAATAAGTTTAGAACTATTTTGACTAAAACTAACGAAATTATGGCTAAGCAGTTGAAACATCACTTGGTAAGGAAACTTGTGGGAAAAATGAATTTCTGCTTTGTTGCTTTGTTTGTTTTGACATTTGGCCTGCAAATTGCTCCAACTACAATTATGTTATGAATCAACTTTTATTAACTCGGGTGAGAAAATAATTCCATTGATTGTGGTTTTCCTCGTGAAAAGAGATCCTGTTTTAGGCTTGAATTTTATGGCTGAGGGACAAAATGAGAAGGCCAAGGGAAGTATGCAAATGGGTTATTGATTGATTGAAACAAAAAGCAGATTGCTAATGCCAAGAAGACAAATCCGGGGGAACAAAGAAAGAAAATGAAAGAGTGTAGAAAGCCATCAAAGAGAGGATGTGTCAAGATGTTTGTCACTTCTTTGATGGTTCTTCTGATGAACAGGAAGTTAACATCAGATGATAGTTTAAAGAGTATCTGAACCTTTAAAAGAAAATGAAATACAACACAAAAATATTTCAAACATTTAGCTGGCTCAGTATTTAGCCTACATGCTGGACTTAGTGAGGCTGCCAGAAATTGCTTTGCAGCTTGGATGATTACGACTATCCATCAGCGAGAAGGATGTATCTTTGAGTGATAGATCTGTAATAATAAAATTAGAAAGAAAGAACTGCAAGAAAAGCCAGCCCGAAATATCGATCAAGCATGAAAAAAGATTTAGCGGGGAGATCTCTGTGTTTTTTGTTTGATGGAATAGATGACACAAAGGGTTTTGCTAAAGTAGAGTGAACAGAAAGGTTTCAGGTCTCATCGAAGAACACTGCCTCTGTCTGTTTGCAGGCCTGGTGGTCAGTTTTAACAGCCGAAAACTAGTGAAGGGGAAAAAGAAACATGCAAGGGTCATTGCTGATCTGTTTTATGTTGGGTTCAAGGAGGGACTTGGCAGTTGCACTGCAGGCTGTTGGTGGAGATTCAACCTGCAGTGAACGCCTTTTCCGGATGGCAGGGGGTGTGACGCATTTGAAAAAACTGGGAAGAAGACTTGTTGTTTTTGGTTGTGATTTACATACAGGCGAGCTACCTCTAGTCATCATCCAGAGCAGTGGTCTACAAGAGCAACAACAAGTGGTCAGGTCCTTGGCATCATGCTGGATGAGCTTA
>NW_024752807.1:0-19302 GCF_018991925.1 Homarus americanus
GCTTTGTTTTCCTCGATCAAGGGACTTTGTTATACTCCATCAGGGTCTTTGGTATACTCCATTAGGGGCCTTTGTAATACTCGAATAGGGGTCTTTGTTAAACTCGATCAGGGGACTTTGTTATACTTGAAAGGGGACTTTGTATTATTCGATCAGGGGGGCTTTGTTATATTCGATCAGGGGACTTTGTTATACTCGACCAGGGGACTTTGTTTTACTCGATCAGGGGGCTTTGATATACTCGATCAGGGGACTTTGTTTTACTCGATGGGGGGACTTTGTTATTCTCGATGATTGGGCTTTGTTATACTCGAACAGGGGACTTTGTTATACTCGACCAGGGTCCTTTGTTATGGTCGACCAGAGGCCTTTTTATACTCGATCAGGGGGCTTTGTTATATTCGATTTGGTGACTTTGTTATACTCGATGAGGGGCATTTGTTATACTTGATTAGGGGGATTTGTTATACTAAATCAGGGGCTTTTTTATACTCGAACCAGGGGAATTAGGTATACTCGATCATGAGAATTTGTTATACTCGATCAGGGCCTTTAATATACTCGACGAGGGGGGTTTGATATACTCGATCAGGGGACTTTGTTACACTCAGTCAGGGAGCTTTATTATACTCGATCAGGGGACTTTGTTATACTCGATAAGGGGACTTTGTTATACTCGATCAGGGGGCTTTGTTTTCCTCGATCAAGGGACTTTGTTATACTCCAACAGGGTCTTTGGTATACTCCATTAGGGGCCTTTGTAATACTCGAAAAGGGGTCTTTGTTAAACTCGATCAGGGGACTTTGTTATTCTTGATCAGGGGACTTTGTATTATTCGACCAGGGGACTTTGTTTTATTCTACCAGGGGAGTTTGTTATACTCGATCAGGGGCCTTTGTTATACTCGATCAGGGGACATTACTATACTCGACCAGGGAACTTTGTTATACACGATCAGGGGATATGTTATACTCGATCAGGGGATGTGATATACTATATCACGTGACTTTGTTTTACTCGATTAGGAGGCTTTGTTGTACTCAACCGGGGGCTTTGTTATACACGACCAGGGAACTTTGTTATGCTCGACCAGGGGACTTTGTTTTACGCGACCAGGGGACTTTGTTATATTCGATGAGGGGACTTTGTTATATTCGATCAGAGGACTTTGTAATTCTCGATCAGGGGCCTTGGTTATACTCGACCAGGGGACTTTGTTATACTCGACCAGGGGACTTTGTTATACTCGACCAGGGAACATTGTTATACGGGACCAGGGGATTTTGTTATACTCGATAACAGGACTTTGTTATACTCGATCAGGTGACTTTGTTATACTCGATCATGGGCCTTTGTTATACTCGATTATGGGCCTTTGTTATACTCAACCAGGGACTTTGTTATACTCGATCAGGGGAATTTGTTATACTCGATCAAGGGACTTTGTTATACTCCATCAGGGTCTTTGGTATACTCCATTAGGGGCCTTTGTGATACTCGAATAGGGGTCTTTGTTATACTCGATCAGGGGAATTTGTTATACTCGATCAAGGGACTTTGTTATACTCCATCAGGGTGTTTGGTATACTCCATTTGGGGCCTTTGTTATACTCGAATAGGGGTCTTTGTTATACTCGATCAGGGGACTTTGTTATACTTGATCAGGGGACTTTGTAATATTTCATCAGGGGGGCTTTGTTATACTCGATCAAGGGACTTTGTTTTACTCGATCTGGGGGCTTTGATTTCCTCGATCAGGGGACTTTGTTATACTCCATCAGGGTCTTTGTTATACTCCATTAGGGGCCTTTGTCATACTCGACCAGGGGACTTTGTTGTACTTGATCAGGGGACTTTGTAATATTCGATCAGGGGGGCTTTGTTATACTCGACCAGGGGCCTTTGTTATGCTCGATAAGGGGACTTTGTTATACTCGATCAGGGGCCTTTGTTATACTCGATCAGGGGACTTATACTCGACCAGGGGACCTTGTTATACTCGATCAGGGGACTTTGTTATACTCGATGAGGGGCCTTTGTTACACTCGACCAGGGGACTTTGTTATACTCGATCAGGACACTTTGTTATACTCGATCAGGGGGCTTTGATATACTCGATGAGGGGACTTTGTTATACTAGATCAGGGTATTTGTTATACTCGATGATTGGACTTTGTTATACTCGATCAGGGAACTTTGTTATACTCGACCAGGGTCCTTTGTTATGCTCGACCAGTGGCCTTTGTTATACTCCATCAAAGGGCTTTGTTATATTCGATTAGGGGACTTTGTTATACTCGATGAGGGGCATTTGTTATACTCGATCAAGGGCCTTTGCTATACTCGATCAGGAGACGTTGTTAGACTCGATTAGGGGCCTTTGTTATACTCGATCACGGGACTTTGATGTACTCGATGATTGGACTTTGTTATACTCGATCAGGGGACTTTGTTATACTCGACCAGGGTCCTTTGTTATGCTCGACCAGTGGCCTTTGTTAAACTCGATCAAAGGGCTTTGTTATATTCGATTAGGGGACTTTGTTATACTCGATGAGGGGCATTTGTTATACTCGATCAAGGGCATTTGCTATACTCGATCAGGGGACTTTGTTAGACTCGATTAGGGGCCTTTGTTATACTTGATCAGGGGACTTTGATGTACTCGATCATTGGGCTTTGTTATACTCGATCAGGGGCCTTTGTTATGCTCGATCAGGGGACTTATTTATACTCGATCAGGAGCCTTTGTTATACTCTATCAGGGGCTTTTGTTATACTCGAACCAGGGGAATTTGTTATACTCGATCATGAGACCTTGTTATACTCGATCAGGGCCTTTATTATGCTCGACCAGGGGGTTGTGATATACTCGATCAGGGGACTTTGTTATACTCGATAAGGGGGCTTTGTTATACTCGACCAGGGTGCTTTGTTGTGCTCGACCAGGGGACTTTGTTATACTCGATAAGGGGAAATTGTTATACTCGATCAGGGGATTTTGTTATACTCGATCAGGGGCCTTTGTTATACTCGATCATGGGCCTTTTTTATACTCAACCAGGGGACTTTGTTATAATCGATCAGGGGAATTTGTTATACTCGACCAGGGGAGTTTGTTATACACGACCACGGAACTTTGTTATACTCAATCAGAGGACTTTGCTTTACTCGATCGGGGAACATTGTTTTACTCGATCAGGGGGCCTTGTTACTCGATCAAGTGACTTTGTTACACTCAACCAGGAGACTTTGTTTTACTCGATCTGGGGGCTGTTTTATATTCGATCAGGGGACTTTATTATTCTCGATCGGGGAACATTGTTTTACTCGACCAGGGGCCTTTATTATACTCGATCAAGAGCGTTTGTTATACTCGATCAGAGGACTTTGTTATACTCGATCAGGGGACTCTATTATACTTGAGCAGGGGGCTTTGTTTATATCGACCAGGGGACGTTGTTATACTCCATCAGGGAACTTTGTTATACAGGAATCAGGGGATGTGTTACACTCGATCAGGGGACTTTGGTATACTCGATCAGGATGCTTTGTTATACTCAACCGGGGGCCTTTGTTATACTGGATTAGGGGCTTTTGTTATACTCGTTCAAGGGACTTTGTTATTCTCGATCAGGGGGTCTTTGTTATACTCGATCAGGGGACTTTGTTTATATCGACCAGGGGACTTTGTTATACTCCATCAGGGTCTTTGTTATACTCCATCAGGGGCCTTTGTTATACTCGACCAGGGGACTTTGTTATACTCGATCAGGGAACTTTGTTATACTTGATCAGGGGACTTTGTAATATTCGATCAGGGGGGCTTTGTTATACTCGACCAGGGGCCTTAGTTATGCTCGATAAGGGACTTTGTTATACTCGATCAGGGGCCTTTGTTATACTCGATCAGGGGACTTTGTTATACTCGACCAGGGGACTTTGTTATACTCGATCAGGGGACTTTGTTATACTCGATCAGGGGCCTTTGTTATACTTGACCAGGGGACTTTGTTATACTCGATTAGGGGACTTTCTTATACTCGATGAGGGGGCTTTGATATACTCGACCAGGGGACTTTGTTTTACTCGATCAGGGGGCTTTGATATACTCGATCAGGGGACTTTGTTTTACTCGATGGGGGGACTTTGTTATACTCGATGATTGGGCTTTGTTATACTCGATCAGGGGACTTTGTTATACTCGATCAGGGTCCTTTGTTATGGTCGACCAGTGGCCTTTGCTATACTCGATCAGAGGACTTTGTTAGACTCGATTAGGGGCCTTTGTTATAATCGATCAGGAGACTTTGTTATACTTGATTATGGGGATTTGTTATACTAAATCAGGGGCTTTTGTTATACTTGAACCAGGGGAATTTGGTATACTCGATCATGAAAATTTGTTATACTCGATCAGGGCCTTTATTATACTCGACCAGGGGGGTTTGATATACTCGATCAGGGGACTTTGTTATACTCAGTCAGGGAGCTTTATTACACTCGATCAGGGGATTTTGTTATACTCAGTCAGGGAGCTTTATTATACTCGATCAGGGGACTTTGTTATCCTCGATAAGGGGACTTTGTTATACTCGATCAGGTGGCTTTGTTTTCCTCGATTAGGGGACTTTGTTATACTCCATCAGGGTCTTTGGTATACTCCATTAGGGGCCTTTGTAATACTCGAATAAGGGTCTTTGTTATACTCGATCAGGGGACTTTGTTATACTTGATCAGGGGACTTTGTAATATTCGATCAAGGGGGCTTTGTTATACTCGATCAAGGGACTTTGTTATACTCGATCAGGGGCCTTTGTTATACTCGATCAGGGGACATTACTATACTCGACCAGGAAACTTTGTTATACACGATCAAGGGATATGTTATACTCGATCAAGGGATGTGTTATACTCGATCAGGGGACTTTGTTATACTCGATTAGGAGGCTTTCTTATATTCAACTGGGGGCCTTTGTTATACTCGATTAAAGGACTTTGTTATACACGATCAGGGGACTTTGTTATACTCGATCAGGGGGCTTTGTTATACTCAACCAGGGGAATTTTGTTATACTCGATCAGGTGGCTTAGTTATACTCGACCTGGGGTCTTTGTTATGCTCGACCAGGGGCCTTTGTTATGCTCTTTAAGGGGACTTTGTTATTCTCGATCAGGGGCCTTGGTTATACTCGACCAGGGGACTTTGTTTTAGTTTAATGACATTTCAAGTTAGTTTAATGCCATTTAAAGTTAGTTTAACACCTTTTGAAGTTAGTTTTACACCATTTGAAGTTAGTTTAATACCATTTAAAGTTAGTTTAACGCCATCTAAAGTTAGTTATACATCATATCAAGTTAGTTTAACGCCATTTGAATTTTGTTTAACGTCATTTGCAGTTAGTTTAACGCCATTAAAAGTTAGTTTAACGCGATTTGAAGTTAGTTTAATGCCATTTAAACTTATTTTAACGCCTTTTGAAGTTAGTTTAACGCCTTTTGAAGTTAGTTTAACGCCATTTGCAGTTAGTTTAATGCCATTTAAGTTAGTTTAACGCCATTTTAAGTTAGTTATACGTCATTTGAAGTTAGTTTAACGCCATTTGAAGTTAGTTTAACGTCATCTGCAGTTAGTTTAACGCCATTTAAAGTTAGTCTAACGACATGTGAAGTTAGTTTAAAGCCATTTGAAGTTAGTTTAATGCCATTTAAATTCAGTTCAACGCCATTAAAATTAATTTAACTTCATTTAAAGTTAGTTTAACGCCATTTGAAGTTAGTTTAACGCAATTTGAAGAACGATTACTGCCATCTGATGCACATTAAACGCCATTTAAAGTTAGTTTAATGCAATTTAAAGTTAGTTTAAAGCCATTTAAAGTTAGGTTTACGTCATTTCAAGTTAGGTTAATGCCATTTAAAGATAGTTTAGCGCCATTTGAAGTTAGTTTAACGCCTTTTGAAGTTAGTTTAATACCATTTGAAGTTAGTTTAACGCCATTTGAAGTTAGTTTAAAGTCATTAGAAGTTAGTTTAACGCCATTTGAAGTTAGTTTAATGCCATTTGAAGCTCGTTCAATGCCATTTAAAGTTAGTTTAACGCCATATATAGTAGTTGAATGCTATTTAAAGTAAGTTGAACGCTATCTAGAGTTAGTTTAACGCCATTTGAAGAACGTTTACTGCCATATGAAGCACGTTTAACGCCATATAAAGTTAGTTTCACTTCATTTAAAATCTGTTTAATGCCAAATGAAGTTAGTTTAACGCCATTTGAAATTAGTTTAACACCATTTGAAGTTAGTTTAATGCCATTTAAAGTTAGTTTAATTCCATTTAAAGTTAGTTTTTTGTCATCACAAGTAAGTTTAACGCCATTTAAGTTAGTTTAACTCCATTTAAAGTTTGTTCAATGCCAAATGACAATAAATTAACATTAAATGGCCTTAAACTAACATTAATTGGCGTTAAACGAACTTTGAATGGCGTTAGAGAAACTTTAAATGGCGTGAAACAAACTTTAAATGGCGTTGAATGCGCTCTATATGGAGTAAAAATAACTTTAAATGGTGTTAAACTAACTTCAAGTGGCGTTAAACTAACTTCAAATGACGTTATACTAACTTTAAATGGGGCTAAACTAACTTTAAATTGCGTTCAACTAACATTAAATTGTGTTCAACTAACTTTAAATGGCATTAAATATACTATAAATGGCATTAAACCAACTTCAAATGGTGTTCACCTACATTTAAATAGCCTTCAACTTACTTTAAATACCGTTCAACTAACTATAAATGGCGTTTAACTAACTTTAAATGGCATTGAACTAACTTTAAATGGCGTTAAACTAACTTCAAATGGAGTTAAACTAACTTCAACTGGTGTTAAACTAACTTCAAAAGGCGTAAAACTAACTTCAAACGACGTTAAACTAACTTCAAATGGCGTTAAACTAATTTCAAATGGCATTAAACTAACTTCAAATGGCGTTAAACTAACTTCAAATGGCGCTAAACTAACTTTATATGGCATTAAACCAACTTGAAATAACAAAAAACTAACTTTAAATGGCATTAAACTAACTTCAAATGATGTTAAACTAATTTCAAATGGCGTTAAACTAACTTCATTTGGCATTAAACAGATTTTAAATGAAGTCAAACTAACTTTATATGGCGTTAAACGTGCTTCATATGGCAGTAAACGTTCTTCAAATGGCGTTAAACTAACTCTAGATAGCGTTCAACTTACTTTAAATTGCATTCAACTATCTATATATGGCGTTAAACTAACTTTAAATGGCATTAAACGAACTTCAAATGGCATTAAACTAACTTCAAATGGCGTTAAACTAACATCAAATGACGTTAAACTAACATCAAATGGCGTTAAACAAACTTCAAATGGCATTAAACTAACTTCATATGGCGTTAAACTAACTTCAAATGGCGCTAAACTATCTTTAAATGGCGTTAACCTAACTTGAAATGACGTAAACCTAACTTTAAATGGCGTTAAACTAACTTTAAATGGCATTAAACTAACTTTAAATGGCGTTTAACGTGCTTAAAATGGCAGTAAACGTTCTTCAAATTGCGTTAAACTAACTTCAAATGGCGTTAAACTAACTTTAAATAGCGTTCAACTTACTTTAAATAGCATTCAACTAACTATAAATGGCTTTAAACTAACTTTAAATGGCATTGAACGAACTTTAAATGGCGCTAAACTAACTTCAAATGGCGTTAAAATAACTTCAAATGGCGCTAAACTAACTTTAAATGACATTAAACTAACTTCAAATGGTGTTAAACTAACTTCAAAAGGTGTTAAACTAACTTTAAATGGCATTAAACTAACTTGAAATGGCGTTAAACTAACTGTAAATGGCGTTAAACGTGCTTCAAATGGCTGTAAACAAACTTCAAATAGCGTGAAACAAACGATAAAGAGCGTTAAATGCGTGTCAAATTTCGTTAAACTAACTTCATATGGCATTAAACTAACTTCAAATGGTGTTAAGCTAACTTTAAATGGCGTTAAAATAACTGCAAATGACGTTAAACTAACTTCAAATGGCGTTAAACTAACTTCAAATGGCATTAAACTAACTTGAAATGGCGTTAAACTAACTTTAAGTGGCGTTTAACCTGCTTCAAATGGCAGTAAACGTTCTTCAAATGGCGTTAAACTAACTTTAAATGGCATTAAACTAACTTCAAATGGCTTTAAACTAACTTCAAATGTCGTTAAACTAACTTTAAATGGCGTTAAACTAACTGCAAATGATGTTAAACTAACTTAAAATGGCGTTAAACTAACTTCAAATGGCGTTACATTAACTTCAATTGGCGTTAAACTAACTTCAAAAGGCGTTAAACTAACTTCAAATGACGTTAAACTAATTTCAAATGGCGTTCAACTAACTTCAGATGGCATTATACTAACTTCAAATATCGTTAAACTAACGTCAAATGGTATTAAACTAACTTCAAATGGCGTTAAACTAACTTCAAATGGCGCTAAACTATCTTTAAATGGCATTAACCTAATTTGAAATGACGTAAACCTAACTTTAAATGGCGTTAAACTAACTTTAAATGGCATTAAACTAACTTTAAATGGCGTTTAATGTGCATCAAATGGCAGTAAACGTTCTTCAAATTGCGTTAAACTAACTTCAAATGGCGTTAAACTATCTTTAAATGACGTTAAATTAACTTTAAATGGCATTAAACTGAATTTAAATGGCATTAAACTAACTTCAAATGGCTTTAAACTAACTTCACATGTCGTTAGACTAACTTTAAATGGCGTTCAACTAACTGCAAATGACGTTAAACTAACTTCAAATGGCGTTAAACTAACTTGAAATGACGTATAACTAACTTAAAATGGCGTTAAACTAACTTAAATGGCATTAAACTAACTTCAAATGGTGTTAAACTAACTTCAAAAGGCGTTAAACTAACTTTAAATGGCGTTAAACTAACTTTAAATGTCATTAAACTAACTTCAAATGGCGTTAAACTAACTTTTAATGGCGTTAAACTAACTGCAAATGACGTTAAACAAAATTCAAATGGCGTTAAACTAACTTGATATGACGTATAACTAACTTTAGATGGCGTTAAACTAACTTTAAATGGTATTAAACTAACTTCAAATGGTGTAAAACTAACTTCAAAAGGTGTTAAACTAACTTTAAATGGCATTAAACTAACTTGAAATGGCGTTAAACTAACTGTAAATGACATTAAACTAACTTCAAATGGCGTTAAACTAACTTCAAATGACGTTAAACAAAATTCAAATGGCGTTAAACTAACTTGATATGACGTATAACTAACTTTAAATGGCGTTAAACTAACTTTAAATTGCATTAAACTAACTTAAATGGTGTAAAACTAACTTCAAAAGGTGTTAAACTAACTTTAAATGGCATTAAACTAACTTTAAATGGCGTTTAATGTGCATCAAATGGCAGTAAACGTTCTTCAAATTGCGTTAAACTAACTTCAAATGGCGTTAAACTAACTTTAAATTAAGTTAAATTAACTTTAATGGCGTTGAACTGAATTTAAATGGCATTAAACTAACTTCAAATGGCTTTAAACTAACTTCACATGTCGTTAGACTAACTTTAAATGGCGTTAAACTAACTGCAGATGACGTTAAACTAACTTCAAATGGCGTTAAACTAACTGCAAATGACGTTAAACAAAATTCAAATGGCGTTAAACTAACTTGATATGACGTATAACTAACTTTAGATGGCGTTAAACTAACTTTAAATGGTATTAAACTAACTTCAAATGGTGTAAAACTAACTTCAAAAGGTGTTAAACTAACTTTAAATGGCATTAAACTAACTTGAAATGGCGTTAAACTAACTGTAAATGACATTAAACTAACTTCAAATGGCGTTAAACTAACTTCAAATGACGTTAAACAAAATTCAAATGGCGTTAAACTAACTTGATATGACGTATAACTAACTTTAAATGGCGTTAAACTAACTTTAAATTGCATTAAACTAACTTAAATGGTGTAAAACTAACTTCAAAAGGTGTTAAACTAACTTTAAATGGCATTAAACTAACTTTAAATGGCGTTTAATGTGCATCAAATGGCAGTAAACGTTCTTCAAATTGCGTTAAACTAACTTCAAATGGCGTTAAACTAACTTTAAATGAAGTTAAATTAACTTTAATGGCGTTGAACTGAATTTAAATGGCATTAAACTAACTTCAAATGGCTTTAAACTAACTTCACATGTCGTTAGACTAACTTTAAATGGCGTTAAACTAACTGCAGATGACGTTAAACTAACTTCAAATGGCGTTAAACTAACTTCAAATGACGTATAACTAACTTAAAATGGCGTTAAACTAACTTAAATGGCATTAAACTAACTGCAAATGGTTTTAAACTAACTTCAAAAGGCGTTAAACTAACTTCAAAAGCCGTTAAACTAAGTTTAAATGGCATTGAACTAACTTCAAATCGCGTTAAACTAACTTTTAATGGCGTTAAACTAACTGCAAATGACGTTAAACAAAATTCAAATGGCGTTAAACTAACTTGATATGACGTATAACTAACTTTAGATGGCGTTAAACTAACTTTAAATGGCATTAAACTAACTTCAAATGGTGTAAAACTAACGTCAAAAGGTTTTAAACTAACTTTAAATGGCATTAAACTAACTTGAAATGGCGTTAAACTAACTGTAAATGACATTAAACTAACTTCAAATGGCATTAAACTAACTTCAAATGGCATTAAACTAACTTCAAATGGCGTTAAACTAACTTTAAATAGCGTTCAACTAACATTAATAGCATTCAACTAACTTTAAATGGCATTAAATAAACTTTAAACGGCATTAAACTAACTTCAAATGGTGTTCACCTAACTTTAAATGGCGTTCAACTTACTTTAAATGGCATTGAACGAACTTAAATGGCGTTAAACTAACTGCAAATGGCGTTAAACTAACTTGAAATGGCGTTAAACTAACTTCAACTGGTGTTAAACTAACTTCTAAGGCGTTAAACTAACTTCAAATGACGCTAAACTAACTTCAAATGGCGCTAAACTAACTTTAAATGGCTTTAAACTAACTTGAAATGACATAAAACTAACTTTATATGGCATTAAACTAACTTTAAATGGCATTAAAGAAACTTCAAATGGTGTTAAACTAACTTCAAAAGGTGTTAAACTTACTTTAAATGGCATTAGACTAACTTCAAATGGCGTTAAACTAACTTCAAAATGCATTAAACTAACTTGAAATGGCGTTAAACTAACTTCATATGGCATTAAACAGACTTTAAATGAAGTGAAACTAACTTTAAATGGCATTAAACGTGCTTCAAATGGCTGTAAACGTTCTTCAAATGGCGTTAAACTAACTTTAAATAGCGTTCAACTTACTTTAAATAGCATTCAACTAACTATAAATGGCGTTAAACTAACTTTAAATGGCATTGAACGAACTTTAAATGGCTTTAAACTAACTTCAAATGGCATTAAACTAACTTCAAATGGCGTTAAACTAACTTCAACTGGTGTTAAACTAACTTCAAAAGGCGTTAAACTAACTTCAAATGACGTTAAACTAACTTCAAATGGCGTTAAACTAACTTCAAATGGCATTAAACTAACTTCAAATGGCGTTAAACTAACTTCAAATGACGTTAAACTAACTTCAAATGGCGTTAAACTAACTTCAAATGGCATTAAACTAACTTTAAATAGCGTTAAACTAACTTTAAATGGCATTAAACTAACTTCAAATGGTGTAAAACTAACTTCAAAAGGTGTTAAACTAACTTTAAATGGCATTAAACTAACTTTAAATGGCATTTAACGTGCTTCAAATGGCAGTAAACGTTCTTCAAATTGCGTTAAACTAACTTCAAATGGCGCTAAACTAGCTTTAAATGACGTTAAATTAACTTTAAATTCGTTAAACTAAATTTAAATGGCATTAAACTAACTTCAAATGGCCTTAAACTAACTTCACATGTCGTTAAACTAACTTTAAATGGCGTTAAACTAACTGCAAATGACGTTAAACTAACTTCAAATAGCGTTAAACTAATTTTTAATGGCGTTAAACTAACTGCAAATGACGTTAAACTAACTTCAAATGGCGTTAAACTAACTTAAATGGCATTAAACTAACTGCAAATGGTGTTAAACTAAATTCAAAGGGCGTTAAACTAACTTTAAATGGCGTTAAACTAACTTCAAATGTCATTAAACTAACTTCAAAAGGCGTTAAACTAAGTTTAAATGTCATTAAACTAACTTCAAATCGCGTTAACTAACTTTTAATGGCGTTAAACTAACTGCAAATGACGTTAAACAAAATTCAAATGGCCTTAAACTAACTTGAAATAACGTATAACTAACTTTAAATGGCGTTAAACTAACTTTAAATGGCATTAAACTAACTTCAAATGGTGTTAAACTAACTTCAAAAGGTGTTAAACTAACTTTAAATGGCATTAAACTAACTTGAAATGGCGTTAAACTAACTTCAAATGGCATTAAACTAACTTCAAATGGCGTTAAACTAACTTTAAATAGCGTTCAACTATCATTAATAGCATTCAACTAACTTTAAATGGCATTAAATAAACTTTAAACGGCATTAAACTAACTTCAAATGGTGTTCACCTAACTTTAATTGGCGTTCAACTTACTTTAAATGACATTGAACGAACTTTAAATGGCGTTAAACTAACTTCAAATGGCGTTAAACTAACTTCAAATGGCGTTAAACTAACTTCAACTGGTGTTAAACTAACTTCTAAGGCGTTAAACTAACTTCAAATGACGCTAAACTAACTTCAAATGGCGCTAAACTAACTTTAAATGGCATTAAACTAACTTGAAATGACATAAAACTAACTTTAAATGGCATTAAACTAACTTTAAATGGCATTAAACTAACTTCAAATGGTGTTAAACTAACTTCAAAAGGTGTTAAACTTACTTTAAATGGCATTAGACTAACTTCAAATTGCGTTAAACTAACTTCAAAATGCATTAAACTAACTTCAAATGGCGCTAAACTAACTTTGAAGGGCATTAAACTAACTTGAAATGACATAAAAATAACTTTAAATGGCATTAAACGTGCTTCAAATGGCTGTAAACGTTCTTCAAATGGCGTTAAACTAACTTTATACAGCATTCAACTTACTTTAAATAGCATTCAACTAACTATAAATGGCGTTAAACTAACTTTAAATGGCATTGAACGAACTTTAAATGGCTTTAAACTAACTTCAAATGGCATTAAACTAACTTCAAATGGCGTTAAACTAACTTCAACTGGTGTTAAACTAACTTCAAAAGGCGTCAAAGTAACTTCAAATGACGTTAAACTAACTTCAAATGGCGTTAAACTAACTTCAAATGGCATTAAACTAACTTCAAATGGCGTTAAACTAACTTCAAATGACGTTAAACTAACTTCAAATGGCGTTAAACTAACTTCAAATGGCATTAAACTAACTTTAAATGGCGTTAAACTAACTTTAAATGGCATTAAACTAACTTGAAATGGTGTAAAACTAACTTCAAAAGGTGTTAAACTAACTTTAAATGGCATTAAACTAATTTAAAATGCCATTTAACGAGCTTCAAATGGCAGTAAACGTTCTTCATATTGCATTAAACTAACTTCAAATGGCGCTAAACTAACTTTAAATGACGTTAAATTAACTTTAAATTCGTTAAACTAAAATTAAATGGCATTAAACTAACTTCAAATGGCGTTCAACTAACTTGAAATGACGTATAACTAACTTTAAATGGCGTTAAACTAACTTTAAATGGCATTAAACTAACTTCAAATGGTGTTAAACTAACTTCAAAAGGTGTTAAACTAACTTTAAATGACGTTAAATTAACTTTAAATTCGTTAAACTAAATTTAAATGGCATTAAACTAACTTCAAATGGCGTTAAACTAACTTTAAATGACGTATAACTAACTTTAAATGGCGCTAAACTAACTTTAAATGGCATTAAACTAACTTCAAATTGCGTTAAACTAACTTCAAATGGCGTTAAACTAACTTGAAATGACGTATAACTAACTTAAAATGGCGGTAACTAACTTAAATGGCATTAAACTAACTTCAAATGGTGTTAAACTAATTTCAAAAGGCATTAAACTAACTTTAAATGGCAGTAAACTAACTTCAAATGTCATTAAACTAACTTCAAAAGGCGTTAAACTAAGTTTAAATGGCATTAAACTAACTTCAAATGGTGTAAAACTAACTTCAAAAGGTGTTAAACTAACTTTAAATGGCATTAAACTAACTTTAAATGGCATTTAACGTGCTTCAAATGGCAGTAAACGTTCTTCAAATTGCGTTAAACTAACTTCAAATGGCGCTAAACTAGCTTTAAATGACGTTAAATTAACTTTAAATTCGTTAAACTAAATTTAAATGGCATTAAACTAACTTCAAATGGTGTTAAACTAACTTCAAAAGGTGTTAAACTAACTTTAAATGACGTTAAATTAACTTTAAATTCGTTAAACTAAATTTAAATGGCATTAAACTAACTTCAAATGGCGTTAAACTAACTTTAAATGACGTAAAACTAACTTTAAATGGCATTAAACTAACTTTTAAATGACGTTAAATTAACTTTAAATTCGTTAAACTAAATTTAAATGGCATTAAACTAACTTCAAATGGCGTTAAACTAACTTGAAATGACGTATAACTAACTTTAAATGGCGTTAAACTAACTTTAAATGGCATTAAACTAACTTCAAATGGTGTTAAACTAACTTCAAAAGGTGTTAAACTAACTTTAAATGACGTTAAATTAACTTTAAATTCGTTAAACTAAATTTAAATGGCACTAAACTAACTTCAAATGGCGTTAAACTAACTTTAAATGACGTATAACTAACTTTAAATGGCGTTAATCTAACTTTAAATGGCATTAAACTAACTTCAAATTGCGTTAAACTAACTTCAAATGGCGCTAAACTAACTTTAAATGACGTTAAATTAACTTTAAATTCGTTAAACTAAATTTAAATGGCATTAAACTAACTTCAAATGGCTTTAAACTAACTTCACATGTCGGTAAACTAACTTTAAATGGCGTTAAACTAACTGCAAATGACGTTAAACTAACTTCAAATGGCGTTAAACTAACTTTTAATGGCGTTAAACTAACTGCAAATGACGTTAAACTAGCTTCAAATGGCGTTAAACTAACTTGAAATGACGTATAACTAACTTAAAATGGCGTTAAACTAACTTAAATGGCATTAAACTAACTTCAAATGGTGTTAAACTAATTTCAAAAGGCGTTAAACTAATTTTAAATGGCATTAAACTAACTTCAAATGTCATTAAACTAACTTCAAAAGGCGTTAAACTAAGTTTAAATGGCAATAAACTAACTTCAAATGGTGTAAAACTAACTTCAAAAGGTGTTAAACTAATCCAAAATGGCATTAAATCAATTTAAATGGCATTTAACGGGCTTCAAATGCCGTTAAACTAACTTAAATAGCGTCTAACCAACATTAATAGTATCTCAACTAACTTTAAATGGCATTCAACTAACTTTAAATGGCATTAAACTTACTTCATATGGTGTTAAACTAACTTCAAAAGGCGTTAAACTAACTTCAAATGACGTTAAACTAACTTCAAATGCCGTTAAACTAACTTCAAATGGCATTAAACTAACTTCAAATGGCGTTAAACTAACTTCAAATAGCGCTAAACTAAATTTAAATGACATTAACCTAACTTGAAATGACAAACTCTAAATGGCGCTAAACTAATCCTTTAAAATGGCATTAAACCAACTTCTTGAAATGACATAAAACTAACTTTTAAATGGCATTAAACTAACTTTAAATGGCATTAAACTAACTTCAAATGGTGTTAAACTAACTTCGTGTTGGCAAGTTAAACTTACTTAATGGCATTAGACTAACTTCAAATTGGTGTTAAACGCTAACTTCAAATGCATTAAACTAACTTCAAATGGCGCTAAACTAACTTTGAAGGGCATTAAAACTAACTTGCAAATGACATAAAAAATAACTTTAAATGGCATTAAACGTGCTTCAGTAATGGCTGTAAACGTTCTTCAAATGGCGCAAAGTAAAACTTTTTTACGTTGTATCAACTTACTTTAAATAGCATTCAACTAACTATAATTGGCGTTACACTAACTTTAAATGGCATTGAACGAACTTTAAATGGCTTTAAACTAACTTCAAATGGCATTAAACTAACTTCAAATGGCGTTAAACTAACTTCAACTGGTGTTAAACTAACTTCAAAAGGAGTTAAACTAACTTCAAATGACGTTAAACTACTTCAAATGGCGTTAAACTATCTTCAAATGGCATTAAACTAACTTCAAATGGCGTTAAACTAACTTCAAATGGCGCTAAACTAACTTTAAATGCCATTAAACTAACTTCAAATGGTGTTAAACTAACTTCAAAAGGTGTTAAACTAACATTAAATGGCAAAACTAACTTGAAAGGGCGCTAAACTAACTTTAAATTGGCGTTTAACGTGCTTCAAATGGCAGTAAACTTTCTTCAAATGGCGTTAAACTGACTTCAAATGGCGTTAAAATAACTTTAAATGACGTTAAATTAACTTTAAATGACATTAAACTAAATTTAAATAGCATTAAACTAACTTCATATGGCTTTAAACTAACTTCAAATGTCGTTAAACTAACTTTAAATGGCGTGAAACTAACTTTTTAAATGGCATTAAACTAATCTCAAAGTGGTGTTAAACTAACTTCAAAAAGGTGTTAAACTAATCCTTTAAATGACGTTAAATTAATCCTTTAAATTTGTTAAACCAAATTTAAATGGCATTAAACTAACTTTAAATGGCGTTAAACTAACTGCAAACGACGTTTAACTAACTTCAAATTGCGTTAAACTAACTTTTAATGGCGTTAAACTTACTGCAAATGACGTTAAACTAACTTCAAATGGCGTTAAACAAACTTGAAATGACGTATAACTAACTTAAAATGGCGTTAAACTAACTTTAAATGGAATTAAACTAACCTTAAATGGTGTTAAACTAATTTCAAATGATATTAAACTAACTTCAAATGTCATTAAACTAACTTCAAATGGCGTTAAACTAACTTCAAATGGCGTTAAACTAACTTTAAATGACATTAAACTAACTTAAAATGGTATTAAACTAACTACAAAGGCGTTAAACTAACTTTAAATGGCAGTAAAGTAACTTCAAATGGCATTAAACTAACTTCAAATGGCAGTAAACGTTCTTCAAATGGCGTTAAACTAACTACAAATGGCGTTAAACTAACTTTAAATGGCGTTAAACTAACTTTAAATGGCGTTAGACAAACTATAAATGGATTGAAACTAACTTAAAATGGCGTTAAACTAACTTCAAAAGGTGTTAAACTAACTTTTTAAATGACGTTAAATTAACTTTAAATTGTTAAACTAAATTTAAATGGCATTAAACTAACTTCAAATGGCGTTACAAACTTAACTTTTTAAAATGACGTAAAACTAACTTTAAATGGCATTAAACTAACTTTTAAATGACGTTAAATTAACTTTAAATTCGTTAAACTAAATTTAAATGGCATTAAACTAACTTCAAATGGCGTTAAACTAACTTGAAATGACGTATAACTAACTTTAAATGGCGTTAAACTAACTTTAAATGGCATTAAACTAACTTCAAATGTTGTTAAACTAACTTCAAAAGGTGTTAAACTAACTTTAAATGACGTTAAATTAACTTTGAATTCGTTAAACTAAATTTAAATGGCACTAAACTAACTTCAAATGGCGTTAAACTAACTTTAAATGACGTATAACTAACTTTAAATGGCGTTAAACTAACTTTAAATGGCATTAAACTAACTTCAAATTGCGTTAAACTAACTTCAAATGGCGCTAAACTAACTTTAAATGACGTTAAATTAACTTTAAATTCGTTAAACTAAATTTAAATGGCATTAAACTAACTTCAAATGGCTTTAAACTAACTTCACATGTCGTTAAACTAACTTTAAATGGCGTTAAACTAACTGCAAATGACGTTAAACTAACTTCAAATGGCGTTAAACTAACTTTTAATGGCGTTAAACTAACTGCAAATGACGTTAAACTAACTTCAAATGGCGTTAAACTAACTTGAAATGACGTATAACTAACTTAAAATGGCGTTAAACTAACTTAAATGGCATTAAACTAACTTCAAATGGTGTTAAACTAATTTCAAAAGGCGTTAAACTAATTTTAAATGGCATTAAACTAACTTCAAATGTCATTAAACTAACTTCAAAAGGCGTTAAACTAAGTTTAAATGGCAATAAACTAACTTCAAATGGTGTAAAACTAACTTCAAAAGGTGTTAAACTAACTTTAAATGGCATTAAACTAACTTTAAATGGCATTTAACGTGCTTCAAATGCCGTTAAACTAACTTTAAATAGCGTTCAACTAACATTAATAGCATTCAACTAACTTTAAATGGCATTACATAAACTTTAAACGGCATTAAACTAACTTCAAATGGTGTTCACCTAACTTTAAATGGCGTCACAACTTACTTTAAATGGCATTGAACGAACTTTAAATGGAGTTAAACTAACTTCAAATGGCGTTAAACTAACTTCAAATGGCGTTAAACTAACTTCAACTGGTGTTAAACTAACTTCTAAGGCGTTAAACTAACTTCAAATGACGCTAAACTAACTTCAAATGGCGCTAAACTAACTTTAAATGGCATTAAACTAACTTGAAATGACAAAAAACTAACTTTAAATGGCATTAAACTAACTTTAAATGGCATTAAACTAACTTCAAATGGTGTTAAACTAACTTCAAAAGGGGTTAAACTTACTTTAAATGGCATTAGACTAACTTCAAATTGCGTTAAACTAACTTCAAAATGCAATAAACTAACTTCAAATGGCGCTAAACTAACTTGAAATGGCATTAAACTAACTTGAAATGACATAAAAATAACTTTAAATGGCATTAAACGTGCTTCAAATGGCTGTAAACGTTCTTCAAATGGCGTTAAACTAACTTTAAATAGCGTTCAACTTACTTTAAATAGCATTCAACTAACTATAAATGGCGTTAAACTAGCTTTAAATGGCATTGAACGAACTTTAAATGGCTTTAAACTAACTTCAAATGGCATTAAACTAACTTCAAATGGCGTTAAACTAATCAACTGGTGTTAAAACTAACTT
>NW_024752808.1:0-17915 GCF_018991925.1 Homarus americanus
TGGGCCTTTATTATACTCGATCAGGTGACTTTGTTATCCTCGAAACAGGGGAATTTGTTATACTCGATCATGAGACTTTCTTATACTCGATCGGGGCCTTTGTTATACTCGGTCAGGGGTATTTGTTATACTCAACCAGGGGACTTTCTTATACTCAACCAGGGGATTTTGTTATACTCGATCAGGAGACTTTCTTATACTCAACCGGGGGCCTTTGAATACTCGATCAGGTGCCTTTATTATACTCGATCAAAGGCCTTTGCAATACTCGATCAGGGGACTTTGTTATACTCGATCAGAGGACTTTGTTATACTCGATCAGGGGCCTTTGTTATACAAGATCAGGGGGCATTTCTATACTCGACCAGGGAACTTTGTTATACACGATCAGGTGATTTGTTATACTCGATCAGGTGATGTGTTATACTCGATCAGGGGACTTTGTTATACTCGATCAGGAGGCTTTGTTGTACACAAACGGGGCCCTTTGTTATACTCGATCTAGGGACTTTGTTATACTTGAACATGGGACTTTGTTATACTAGATCAGGGGACTTTGTTATACACGATGAGGGTCCTTTATTATACCCTACCTGGGGATTTTGTTATACTCGATTAGGGGACTTTGTTATACTCGATGAGGGAGGTTTGATATACTTGATCAGGAGACTTTGATATAATCGATCAGGGGACTTTGTTATGCTCGAGCAGTGGCCTTTGTTATACTCGATCAGGGGGCTTTGGTTTATTCGATTAGGGGACTTTGTTTTACTCGATGAGGGGTATTTGTTATACAGGATCAAGGGCGTTTGCTATACTCGATCAGGGGATTTTGTTATACTAGATCAGGGGATTTTGTTATACTCGATTACGGCCTTTATTATACTCGATGAGGGGGCTTTGTTACACTCGACCAGGGTCCTTTGTTATGCTCGACCAGTGGCCTTTGTTGTACTCGATCAGGGGGCTTTGTTATATTCGATTATGTGATTTTGTTATACTCGACCAGGGAACTTTGTTATACTCGATCAGGGGACTTTGTTATACTCGAAAAGGGGACTCTGTTATTCTCGATAAGGGGCCTTTGTTATACTCGATCAAGGACTTTGTTATATTCGATCAGGGGGCTTTCTTATATTCGATGAGGGACCTTTGGTTTACTCGACCAGGGGCCTCTGTTTTCCTCGATCAGGGGGCTTTGTTATACTCGATCAGGGGATATGTTATACTCAATCAGGGGATGTGTTATACTCGATCAGGGGACGTTGTTATAGTCGATGAGGAGGCTTTGTTAAACTCAACCGGGGGCCTTAGTTATACTCGATCAAGGGCCTTTGCTATACTCGATCACGGGACTTTGTTTTACTCGATCAATGGACTTTGTTATACTCGATCTGAGGACTTTGTTATACTCGACCAGGGGACTTTGTTTTACTCGATCAGGGGACTTTTTTATATTCGATCAAAGGACTTTGTTATACTCGATTAGCGGCCTTTATTATACTCGATCAAGGACCTTTGTTATACTTGATCAGGGGACTTGTTATCGTCGATCAGGTGACTTTCTTAAACTCGACCAGGGGAATTTGTTATACTCGATCAGGAGGCTTTCTTATACTCGATCAGGGGACATTACAATACTCGACCAGGAAACATTGTTATACACGATCAGGGGATATGTTATACTCGACCATGGGACTTTGTTATACTCCATCAGGGTCTTTGTTATATTCCTTCAGGGGCCTTTGTAATACTCGACCAGGGGACTTTGTTATACTCGATCAGGGGACTTTGTAATATTCGATCAGGGGGGGCTTTGTTATACTCGACCAGGGGCCTTTGTTATGCTCGATAAGGGGACTTTGTTATACTCGATCAGGGGCTTTTGTTATACTCGATCAGGGAACTTTGTTATACTCGACCAGGGGACTTTGTTATACTCGATGATGGGACTTTGTTATACTCGATCAGGGGCCTTTCTTAAACTCGAACAGGGGATTTGTTATACTCGATTAGGGGACTTTGTTATACTGGATGAGGGGGCTTTGATATACTCGATCAGGGGACTTTGTTATACTCGATCAAGGGACTTTGTTATACCCGATGATTGGGCTTTGTTATACTCGATCAGGGGACTTTGTTATGCTCGACCAGGGTCCTTTGTTTTGCTTGACCAGTGGCCTTTGTTATACTCGATTAGAGCACTTTGTTATACACGATCAGGGGACTTTGTTTTACTCGATTAGGGGACTTTTTTATATTCGATCAGTGGACTTTGTTATACTCGATGAGGGGCCTTTATTATACTCGATCAGACGGCTTTGTTATACTCGATGAGGGGACATTACTATAGTCGACCAGGGAACTTTGTTATACTCGACCATGTGACTTTGTTATACTCGACCAGGGACCTTTGTTATACACGATCAGGGGACTTTGTTATACTCGATCAGAGGACTTGGTTATACTCGATCAGGGGACTTTGTTATACTCGACCAGGGGATGTGTTATACTCGATCAGGGGACTTTGTTATACTCGATCAGGAGGCTCTGCTATACTCGATCAGGTGACTTTGTTATACTCGACCATGTGACTTTGTTATACTCGACCCGGGGCCTTTGTTATACACGATGAGGGGACTTTGTTATACTCGATCAGAGGACTTGGTTATACTCGATCAAGGGCATTTGTTATACTCGATCATGGGCCTTTGTTATACTCGACCAGGGAACTTTGTTATACTCGATTAGGGGACTTTGTTATACTTGAAAAGGGGACTTTGTTAATCTCGATAAGGGGACTTTGTTATATTTGATTAGGGGCGTTTGTTATACTCGATCAAGCGCCTTTGTTATACTCGATTAGGGGCCTTTGTTATACTCGATTAGAGGACTTTGTTATACACGATCAGGGGATATGTTATACTCCATCAGGGGATGTGTTATACTCGATCAGAAGACGTTGTTATACTCGATGAGGAGGCTTTGTTATACTCAACCGGGAGCCTTTGTTATACTCCATCAGGGGCCTTTGTTATACTCGATCTTGAGACTTTGTTATATTCAATCAGGGGAAATGTTATACTCGATCAGGGGACGTTGTTATAGTCGATGAGGAGGCTTTGTTATACTCAACCGGGGGCCTTTGTTATACTCGATCAAGGGCCTTTGCTATACTCGATCACGGGATTTTGTTATACTAGATCAGGGGACTTTGTTATACTTGATCAGAGGGCTTTGTTATACTCGACCAGGGGCCTTTGTTTTGCTCGATCAGAGGACTTTGTTATACTCGTCCAGGGGCCTTTGCTTTCCTCGATCAGGGGGCTTTGTTATACTCGATTAGGGGACTTTGTTATACTCGAACAGGGGCCTTTGGTATACTCGATCAAGGACTTTGGTATATTCGATGAGGGGGCTTTCTTATATTCGATCAGGGACCTTTGTTATACTCGATTAGAGGACTTGGTTTTACACGATCAGGGTATATGTTATACTCAATCAGGGGATGTGTTATACTCGACCAGGGGACGTTGTTATAGTCGATGAGGAGGCTTTGTTGTACTCAACCGGGGGCATTTGTTATACTCGATCAAGGGCCTTTGCTATACCCGATCGGGGGACTTTGTTTTACTCGATCAGGGGGCTTTGTTATACTCGATGAGAGGACTTTGTTATACTTGACCAGGGTACTTTGTTTTACTCGATCAGGGGACTTTTTTATATTCGATCAAAGGACTTTGTTATACTCGATCAGTGGCCTTTATTATACTCGATCAAGGACCTTTGTTATACTCGATCAGGAGGCTTTGTTATACTCGATCAAGGGACATTACAATACTCGACCAGGGAACTTTGTTATACACCATCAGGGATATGTTATACTCGACCATGGGACTTTGTTATACGAGATCAGGGGACATTGTTATACTCGATCATGGGCCTTTGTTGTACTCGACCATGGGACTTTGTTATACTCGATTAGGGGACTTTGTTATACTCGATGTGGGGGTTTTGATATACTCCATCAGGGGACTTTGTTATACTCGACCAGGGGACTTTGTTATACCTGATGAGTAGGCTTTGTTATACTCGATCAGGGGACTTTGTTATACTCGACCAGGGTCCTTTCTTATGCTCGACCAGTGGCCTTTGTTATACTCGATCAGGGGGCTTTGTTATATTCGATTAGGGGACTTTGTTATACTCGATGAGGGGCATTTGTTATACTCGATCAAGGGCCTTTGCTATACTCGATCACGGGATTTTGTTATACTAGATCAGGGGACTTTGTTATACTTGATCAGAGGGCTTTGTTATACTCGACCAGGGGCCTTTGTTTTGCTCGATCAGAGGACTTTGTTATAGTCGACCAGGGACCTTTGTTATACTCGATTAGAGGACTTTGTTTTACACGATCAGGGGATATGTTATACTCAATCAGGGGATGTGTTATACTCGATCTGGGGACGTTGTTATAGTCGATGAGGAGGCTTTGTTATACTCAACCGGGGACCGTTGTTATACTCGATCAAGGACCTTTGCTATACTCGATCACGGGATTTTGTTATACTAGATCAGGGGACTTTGTTATACTCGATCAGAGGGCTTTGTTATACTCGAACAGGGGCCTTTGTTATGCTCGATCAGAGGACTTTGTTATACTCGATTGGGAGACTTTGTTTTCCTCGATCAGGGGGCTTTGTTATACTCGATCAGGGGACTTTGTTTTACTCGACCAGGGGACTTTGTTTTACTCGATCAGGGGACTTTTTTTATTCGATCAAAGGACTTTGTTATACTCAATTAGGGGCCTTTATTATACTCGATCAAGGACCTTTGTTATACTCGATCAGGGGACTTTGTAATCCTCGATCAGAAGACTTTGTTATACTCTATCAGGAGACTTTGTTATACTCGATCAGGAGGCATTGTCTTACTCGATCAGGGGACATTACTATACTCAACCAGGGAACTTTGTTATACACGATCAGGGGATATGTTATACTCGATCAGGGGATGTGTTATACTCGATCAGGGTCCTTTGTTATGCTCGATCCAGTGGCCTTTGTTGTACTCGATCAGGGGGCTTTGGTATATTCGATTAGGGGATTTTGTTATACTCGACCAGGGAACTTTGCTATACACGATCAGGGGACTTTGTTATACTCGAAAAGGGGACTTTGTTATTCTCGATTACGGGACTTTGTTATACTCGATCAAGGGCCTTTGTTATACTCGATCAGGGACTTTGTTATATTCGATCCGGGGCCTTTCTTATATTCGATGAGGGACCTTTGTTATACTCGATTAGAGGACTTTGTTTTACACGATCAGGGGATATGTTATACTCAATCAGGGGACGTGTTATACTCGATCAGGGGACGTTGTTATAGTCGATGAGGAGACTTTGTTATACTCAACCGGGGACCGTTGTTATACTCGATCAAGGACCTTTGCTATACTCGATCACGGGATTTTGTTATACTAGATAAGGGGACATTTATATATTCGATCAGTGGACTTTGTTATACTCGATCAGGTGCCTTTATTATACTCCATCAAGGACCTTTGTTATACTCGATCAGGGGACTTTCTTATGCTCGACCAGTGGCCTTTGTTATACTCGATCAGGGGGCTTTGTTATATTCGATTAGAGGACTTTGTTATACTCGATGAGGGGCATTTGTTATACTCGATCAAGGGCCTTTGCTATACTCGATCACGGGATTTTGTTATACTAGATCAGGGGACTTTGTTATACTCGATCAGAGGGCTTTGTTATACTCGACCAGGGGCCTTTGTTATGCTCGATCAGAGGACTTTGTTATACTCGATTGGGAGACTTTGTTTTCCTCGATCAGGGGGCTTTGTTATACTCGATCAGGGGACTTTGTTATACTCCACCAGGGGACTTTGTTTTACTCGATCAGGGGACTTTATTTATTCGATCAAAGGACTTTGTTATACTCAATTAGGGGCCTTTATTATACTCGATCAAGGACCTTTGTTATACTCGATCAGGGGACTTTGTAATCCTCGATCAGAAGACTTTGTTATACTCTATCAGGGGACTTTGTTATACTCGATCAGGAGGCATTGTCTTACTCGATCAGGGGACATTACTATACTCAACCAGGGAACTTTGTTATACACGATCAGGGGATATGTTATACTCGATCAGGGGATGTGTTATACTCGATCAGGGTCCTTTGTTATGCTCGATCCAGTGGCCTTTGTTGTACTCGATCAGGGGGCTTTGGTATATTCGATTAGGGGATTTTGTTATACTCGACCAGGGAACTTTGTTATACACGATCAGGGAACTTTGTTATACTCGAAAAGGGGACTTTGTTATTCTCGAAAAGGGGACTTTGTTATACTCGATTACGGGACTTTGTTATACTCGATCAAGGGCCTTTGTTATACTCGATCAGGGACTTTGTTATATTCGATCCGGGGCCTTTCTTATATTCGATGAGGGACCTTTGTTATACTCGATTAAAGGACTTTGTTTTACACGATCAGGGGATATGTTATACTCAATCAGGGGACGTGTTATACTCGATCAGGGGACGTTGTTATAGTCGATGAGGAGACTTTGTTATACTCAACCGGGGACCGTTGTTATACTCGATCAAGGACCTTTGCTATACTCGATCACGGGATTTTGTTATACTAGATAAGGGGACATTTATATTTTCGATCAGTGGACTTTGTTATACTCGATCAGGTGCCTTTATTATACTCCATCAAGGACCTTTGTTATACTCGATCAGGGGACTTTGTTATACTCGATCAGAGGACTTTGTTATACTCGATCACGGGGCTTTGTCATACTCGATCAGGGGACATTACTATACTCGACCAGGGAACTTTGTTATACACGATCAGGTGATATGTTGTACTCGATCAGGGGATGTGTTATACTCGATCAGGGGACTTTGTTATACTCAATCAGGAGGCTTTGTTGTACTCAAACGGGGCCCTTTGTTATACTCGATCAGGGGCCTTTGTTATACTCGATCAAGGGACTTTGTTATACTCGACCATGGGTCTTTGTTATACTAGATCAGGGGACTTTGTTATACTCGATGAGAGGGCTTTGTTATACTCGACCAGGAGCCTTTGTTTTGCTCGATCAGAGGACTTTGTTATACTCGACCAGGGGCCTTTGTTTTCCTCGATCAGGGGGCTTTGTTATACTCGAACAGGGGATATGTTATACTCAATCAGGGGAAGAGTTATACTCGATCAGGGGACGTTGTTATAGTCGATGAGGAGGCTTTGTTATACTCAACCGGGGGCCTTTGTTATACTCGATCAAGGGCCTTTGCTATACTCGATCACGGGATTTTGTTATACTAGATCAGGGGACTTTGTTATACTCGATTAGAGGGCTTTGTTATACTCGACCAGGAGCCTTTGTTTTGCTCGATCAGAGGACTTTGTTATAGTCGACCAGGGGCCTTTGTTTTCCTCGATCAGGGGGCTTTGTTATACTCTATCAGGGGACTTTGTTATACTCGAACAGGGGACTTTGTTTTACTCGATCAGGGGACTTTTTTATATTCGATCAAAGGACTTTGTTATACTCGATGAGGGGCTTTTATTATACTCGATCAAGGACCTTTGTTATATTCGATCAGGGGACTTTGTTATCCTCGATCAGAAGACTTTGTTATACTCGAACAGGGGACTTTGTTATACTCGAACAGGGGACTTTGTTATACACGATCAGGGGACATTACTATACTCGACCAGGGAACTTTGTTATACACGATCAGGGGATATGTTTTACTCGATCAGGGGATGTGTTATACTCGATCAGGGGACTTTGTTATACTCGAGCATGGGCCTTTATTATACTCGATCAGGAGGCTTTGTTATAATCAATCAGGGCCTTTGTTATACTCGATCCTGGGCCTTTATTATACTCGATCAGGTGACTTTGTTATACTCGAAACAGGGGAATTTGTTATACTCGATCATGAGACTTTCTTATACTCGATCGGGGCCTTTGTTATACTCGGTCAGGGGTATTTGTTATACTCAACCAGGGGACTTTGTTATACTCGACCAGGGGACTTTGTTATATTCGATGAGGAGGCTTTGTTATACTCGACAAGGGGACTTTGTTATACTCGATCAGGAGACTTTCTTATACTCAACTGGGTCCCTTTGTTATACTCGATCAGGTGCCTTTATTATACTCGATCAAGGGCCTTTGCTATACTCAATCAGGGGACTTTGTTATACTCGATCAGGGTCCTTTATTATACCCTACCAGGGGATTTTGTTATACTCGATTAGGGGACTTTGTTATACTCGATGAGGGAGGTTTGATATACTTGATCAGGAGACTTTGTTATACTCGATCAGGGGACTTTGTTATGCTCGAGCAGTGGCCTTTGTTATACTCGATCAGGGGCTTTGGTTTATTCGATTAGGGGACTTTGTTTTACTCGATGAGGGGTATTTGTTATTCAGGATCAAGGGCGTTTGCTATACTCGATCAGGAGATTTTGTTATACTAGGTCAGGGGATTTTGTTATACTCGATCACGGCCTTTATTATACTCGATGAGGGGCCTTTGTTACACTCGACCAGGGTCCTTTGTTATGCTCGACCAGTGGCCTTTGTTGTACTCGATCAGGGGGCTTTGTTATATTCGATTATGTGATTTTGTTATACTCGACCAGGGAGCTTTGTTATACTCGATCAGGGGACTTTGTTATACTCGAAAAGGGGACTCTGTTATTCTCGATAAGGGGCCTTTGTTATACTCGATCAAAGACTTTGTTATATTCGATCAGGGGGCTTTCTTATATTCGATGAGGGACCTTTGGTTTACTCGACCAGGGGCCTTTGTTTTCCTCGATCAGGGGGCTTTGTTATACTCGATCAGGGGATATGTTATACTCAATCAGGGGATGTGTTATACTCAACCGGGGGCGTTTGTTATACTCGATCATGGGCCTTTGTTATACTCGACCAGGGGCCTTTGTTATGCTCGATCAGAGGACTTTGTTATACTCGATCGGGGGACTTTGTTTTACTGGTTGAGGGGGCTTTGTTATACGCGATCATGGGACTTTGTTATACTCGATCAGGGGACTTTGTTTTACTCAATCTGGGGACTTTTTTATATTCGATCAGGGGACTTTGTTATACTTGATGAGGGGGCTTTGTTATACTCGATCAGAGGACTTTATTATACTCGATCAAGGGCATTTGTTATACTCGATCATGGGCCTTTGTATACTCGATAAGCGGGCTTTGTTATACTCGACCAGGGACTTTGTTATACTCGAAAAGGGGACTTTGTTATTCTCGATAAGGGGACTTTGTTATATTCGATTAGGGGAGATTGTTATACTCGATGAAGGGCCTTTGTTATACTCAATCACGGGCCTTTGTTATACCCGATCAGGCGGCTTTGTTATACTTGATCAGGGGACATTGTTATACTCGACCAGGGGACTTTGTTATACTATATCAGGGGCTTTTGATATAATCGAACCAGGGGAATTTGATATACTCGATCATGAGACTTCGTTATACTTGATTAGGGGCATTTGTTATACTCGATCAGGGGGCTTTGTTATACTCGATCAGGGGACATTACTATACTCGACCAGGGAACTTTGTTATACACGATCAGGTGATAAGTTATACTCGATCAGGGGATGTGTTATACTCGATCAGGGGACTTTGTTATACTCGATCAGGAGGCTTTGTTGTACTCAAACGGGGACCTTTGTTATACTCGATCAGGGGCCTTAGTTATACTCGATGAAGTAACTTTGTTATACTCGACCATGGGACTTTGCTATACTCGATCAGAGGGCTTTGTTATACTCAACCAGGAGCCTTTGTTTTGCTCGATCAGAGGACTTTGTTTTTCTCGACCAGGGGCCGTTGTTTTCCTCGATTAGGGGGCTTTGTTATACTCGATCAGGGGATATGTTATGCTCAATCAGGGGAAGTGTTATACTCGATCAGGGGACGTTGTTATGGTCGATGAGGAGGCTTTGTTATACTCAACCGGGGGCCTTTGTTATACTCGATCAAGGGCCTTTGCTCTACTCGATCACGGGATTTTGTTATACTATATCAGGGGACTTTGTTATACTCGATCAGAGAGCTTTGTTATACTCGACCAGGAGCCTTTGTTTTGCTCGATCAGAGGACTTTGTTATACTCGACGAGGGGCCTTTGTTTTCCTCGATCAGGGGGCTTTGTTATACTCGATCAGGGGACTTTGTTATACTCGAACAAGGGCCTTTGTTATACTCGATCAAGGACTTTGTTATATTCGATTAAAGGCTTTCTTATATTCGATCAGGGACCTTTGTTATACTCGATTAGAGGACTTTCTTATACACGATCAGGGGATATGTTATACTTAATCAGGGGATGTGTTATACTCGATCAGGGGACGTTGTTATAGTCGATGAGGATGCTTTGTTATACTCAACCGGGGGACTTTGTTATACTCGATCAAGGGCCTTTGCTATACTCGATCACGGATTTTGTTATACTAGATCAGGGGACTTTGTTATACACGATCAGGAGGCTTTGTTATACTCGATCAGGGGACATTACAATACTCGACCAGGGAACTTTGTTATACGCGATCAGGGGATATGTTATACTCTACCATGGGACTTTGTTATACGAGATCAGGGGACTTTGGTATACTCGATCATGGGCCTTTGTTGTACTCGACCAGGGGACTTTGTTATACTCGGTCAGGGGGCTTTTTTATGCTCGACCAGTGGCCTTTGTTATACTCGATCAGGGGGCTTTGTGATATTCGATTAGGGGACTTTGTTATACTCGATGAGGGGCATTTGTTATATTCGATCAAGGGCCTTTGCTATATTCGATCACGGGATTTTGTTATACTAGATCAGGGGACTTTGTTATACTCGATCAGAGGGCTTTGTTATACTCGACCAGGGCCCTTTTTTATGCTCGATCAGAGGACTTTGTTATCCTCGATCAGGATGACTTTGTTATACTCGACCAGGGGACTTTGTTTTACTCGATCAGGGGACTTTTTTATATTCGATCAAAGGACTTTGTTATACTCGATCAGGGGCCTTTATTATACTCGAACAAGGACCTTTGTTATACTCGATCAGGGGACTTTGTAATCCTCGATCAGAAGATTTTGTTATACTCTATCAGGGGACTTTGTTATACTCGACCAGGGGACTTTGTTATACTCGATGAGGAGGCATTGTCTTACTCGATCAGGGGACATTACTATACTCGACCAGGGGACTTTGTTATACACGATCAGGGGATATGTTATACTCGATCAGGGGATGTGTTATACTCGATCAGGGTCCTTTGTTATGCTCGAACCAGTGGCCTTTGTTGTACTCGATCAGGGGGCTTTGTTATATTCGATTAGGGGATTTTGTTATACTCGACCAGGGAACTTTGTTATACGAGATCAGAGGACTTTGCTATACTCGATCAGGGGCCTTTATTATATTTGACTAGGGGGCTTTGTTATACTCGATTTGGGGACTTTATTATACTCGATCAAGGGCCTTTGTTATACTCGATCAGGGGACTTTGTTATACTCGATGAGAGGACTTTGTTATACTTGATCATGGGACTTTATTATACTCGATGAGGGGTCTTTGTTATACTCGATTAAGGGACATTACTATACTCGACCAGGGAACTTTGTTATACACGATCAGGGGATATGTTATACTCGATCAGGGGATGTGTTATACTCGATGAGGGGTCTTTGTCATACTCGATCAGGGGACTTTGTTATACTCGATCATGGGGCTTTGTTTTCCTCGATAAGGGGACTTTGTTATACTCCATCAGTGTCTTTGTTATTCTCCATTATGGGCCTTTGTTATACTCCATCAGGGTCTTTGTTATACTCCATTAGGGGCCTTTGTTATACTCAAACAGGGGACTTTGTTTTACTTGATCAGGGGACTTTGTTATATTTGATCGGGGAACTTTGTATTATTCGATCACGGGGGCTTTGTTATGCTCGACCAGGGGCCCTTGTTATGTTAGATAAGGGGACTTTGTTATACTCGATGAGGAGGCTTTGTTTTCCTCGATCAGGAGACTTTGTTATACTCGATGAGGGGACTTTGTTATACTTGATCAGGGGACTTTGTATTATTCGTTCAGGGGGGCTTTGTTATGCTCGACCAGGGGCCTTTGTTATGCTCGATAAGGGGACTTTGTTATATTCCATCAGAGGACTCTGTTATTCTCGATCAGGGGCCTTGGTTATACTCGACCAGGGGACTTTGTTATACTCGACCAGGGGACTTTGTTATACTCGATCAGGGGGCTTTGTTATACTCTACCAGGGGATTTTGTTACACTCGATCAGGTGGTTTCCTTATACTCGACGAGGGGTCTTTGTTATGCTCGATCAGGGGACTTTGTTATACTCGATCAGGGGCCTTTGTTATACTCGATAAGGGGGCTTTGATATACTCGATCAGGGGACTTTGTTATACTCGATCAGGGGACTTTGTTATACTCGATGATTGGGCTTTCTTATACTCGATCAGGGGACTTTGTTATACTCGACCAGGGTCCTTTGTTATGCTCGACCAGTGGCCTTTGTTAAACTCGATCAAGGGGATTTGTTATATTCGATTAGATGACTTTGTTATACTCGATGAGGGGCATTTGTTGTACTCGATCAAGGGCCTTTGCTATACTCGATCAGAGGACTTTGTTAGACTCGATTAGGTGCCTTTGTTATAATCGATGAGGGGACTTTGTTATACTCGATTAGGGGGCTTTGTTATGCTATATCAGGGGCTTTTGTTATTCTCGAACCCGGGGAATTTGGTATACTCGATCATGAGAATTTGTTATACTCGATCAAGGCCTTTATTCTAGATCAGGGGACTTTGTTATACTCGATTAGGTGACTTTGTTATACTCGATGAGGGTACTTTGTTTTACTCGATCAGGGGACTTTTTTATATTCGATCAGGAGACTTTATTATACTCGATCAAGGGCCTTTGTTATACTCGATCAGGGGACTTTGTTATACTCGATCAGAGGACTTTGTTATAATTGATCAGGGGACTTTGTTATACTCGATGAGGGGTCTTTGTTATATTCGATCATGGGACATTACTATACTCGACCATGGAACTTTATTATACACGATCAGGGGACATGTTATACTCGATCAGAGGATGTGTTATACTCAACAGGGGGCCTTTGTTATACTAGATCATGGGCCTTTCTTATACTCGATCAGGTGACTTTGTTATACTCAACCATGGGACTTTGTTATACTCGATTAGGGGACTTTGTTATACTCGATCAGGGGCCTTTGTTATATCGATCAGGGGCTTTGTTATACTCGATCAGGGGACATTACTATACTAGACCAGGGGACTTTGTTATACACGATCAGGTGATATGTTATACTCGATCAGGGGATGTGTTATACTCGATCAGGGGACTTTGTGATACTCGATCAAGAGGCTTTGTTATACTCAACCGGGTTCCTTTGTTATACTCGATCAGGGGCTTTTGTTATACTTGATCAGGGGACTTTGTTATACTGGATGAGGGGTCTTTGTTATTCTCGATCAGGGGACATTACTATACTAGACCAGGGAACTTTGTTATACACAATCAGGTGATATGTTATACACGATCAGGGGATTTTGTTATACTAGATGAGTCGACTTTGTTATACTTGATCAGGGGGCTTTGTTATACTCGGCCAGGGTCCTTTGTTATGCTCGATCAGAGGAATTTGTTATACTAGATCAGGGGACTTTGTTATACTCGATGAGGGGCCTTTATAATATTCGACCAGGGGACTTTGTTATACTCGATTAGGGGATTTTGTTATACTCGATGAGAGGCTTTGATATACCCGATCAAGGGGCTTTGTTATATCCGATTAGGGGACTTTGTTATACTCGAAAAGGGGCATTTGTTTTACTCGATCAAGGGCCTTTGCTATACTCGATCAGGGGATTTTGTTATACTAGATCAGGGGACTTTGTTATACTCGATTAGGCGACTTTGTTATACTCGATGAGGGGACTTTGTCATACTCGATCAGGGGGCTTTGTTTTCCTCGATCAGGGGACATTGGTATACTCCATCATGGTCTTTGTTATACTCGATCAGGGGACTTTGTTATACTCGATCAGAGGACTTTGTCATACTTGATCAGGGGACTTTGTTATACTCGATGAGGGGTTTTTGTTATACTCGATCAGGGGATATGTTATACTCGATCAGGGGGTGTGTTATACTCAACCGAGGGCGTTTGTTATACTCGATCATGGGCCTTTGTTATACTCGATGAGGTGACTTTGTTATACTCGACCATGGGACATTGTTATACTCGACCAGGGGACTTTGATATACTCGATCAGGGATCTTTATTATACTCAATCAAGGGCCATTGTTATACTCGATCAGGGGACTTTGTTATACTCGACCAGGGGACTTTGTTATACTCAATCAGGTAACTATTAGCATACTCGACAGGACTTTCGCGCGCCTTTCCCGACCAGGGACTGTAATACTCGAAATTAGGGGACTTTGTTATACTCGACCAGGGGAACTGTTATACTCGATCTGAGACTTTATAATATTCGACCAGGGGACTTTGTTATACTCGATTAGGGGATTTTGTTATACTCGATGAGAGGCTTTGATATACCCGATCAAGGGGCTTTGTTATATTCGATTAGGGGACTTTGTTATACTCGAAAAGGGGCATTTGTTTTACTCGATCAAGGGCCTTTGCTATACTCGATCAGGGGATTTTGTTATACTAGATCAGGGGACTTTGTTATACTCGATTAGGCGACTTTGTTATACTCGATGAGGGGACTTTGTCATACTCGATCAGGGGGCTTTGTTTTCCTCGATCAGGTGACTTTGGTATACTCCATCATGGTCTTTGTAATACTTGATCAGGGGACTTTGTTATACTCGATGAGGGTTTTTGTTATACTCGATCAGGGGATATGTTATACTCGATCAGGGGGTGTGTTATACTCAACCGAGGGCATTTGTTATACTCGATCATGGGCCTTTGTTATACTCGATGAGGTGACTTTGTTATACTCGACCATGGGACATTGTTATACTCGACCAGGGGACTTTGATATACTCGATCAGGGGTCTTTATTATACTCAATCAAGGGCCATTGTTATACTCGATCAGGGGACTTTGTAATACTCGATTAGGGGACTTTGTTATACTCAATCAAGGGCCTTTGTTATACTCGATCAGGTGACTTTATTATACTCGACCAGGAGACTTTGTTATACTCGACCAGGGGACTTTGTAATACTCGATTAGGGGACTTTGTTATACTCGACCAGGGGGCTTTGTTATACTCGATCTGAGGACTTTGTTATACTCGACCAGGGAACTTTGTTATACTCGATCAGGGGACTTTGTTATACTCGTTGATGGGGCTTTGTTATACTTAACAGGGGCCTTTATTATACTCCATCATGGTCTTTGTTATATTCGATCAGGGGACTTTGTTATTCTCCACCAGGGTGCTTTGTTATACTCGATTAGGGGACTTTGTTATACTCGATCAGGAGGCTTTGTTTTCCTCGATCAGGTGACATTTGTTATACTCCATCTTGGTCTTTGTTATACTCCATCAGGGGCCTTTGTTATACTCGACAAGGGGAATTTGTTATACTCGATCAGGGGACTTTGTTATACTTAATCAGGGGACTTTGTAATATTCGATCAGGGGGGCATTGTTATAATCGACCAGGGGCCTTTATTATGCTCGATAAGGGGACTTTATTATACTCGATCAGGGGCCTTTGTTATACTCGATTAGGGGACATTACTCTACTCGACCAGGGAACTTTGTTATATACGATCTGGGGATATGTTATACTCGATCAGAGGATGTTTTATACTCGATGAGGTGCTTTTGTTATACTCAATCAGGGGACTTTGTTATACTCGATCAGAGGGCTTTGTTTTCCTCGATCAGGGGACTTTGTTATACTCCATCAGGGTCTTTGTTATACTCCATTAGGGGCCTTTGTTATACTCCATCAGGGTCTTTGTTATACTTGATCAAGGGACTTTGTTAAACTTGATCAGGGGACTTTGCATTATTCGATCAGGGGGGCTTTGTTATGCTCGACCAGGTGCCTTTGTTATGCTCGATAAGGGGACTTTGTTATACTCGATCAGGAGGTTTGTTATACTCAACACGGGGCCTTTGTTATACTCGATCAGGGGCCTTGGTTATACTCGACCAAAGGACTTTGTTATACTCGATCAGGGGAATTTGTTATACTCGACAAGGGGACTTTGTTATACTCGATAAGGGGAATTCGTTATACCCGATCAGGGGACTTTGTTATACTCGATCAGGGGGCGTTGTTTTCCTGGATCAGGGGTCTTTGTTATACTCCATCAGGGGCCTTTGTTATACTCGACCAGGGGATTTTGTTATACTCGATTAGGGGACTTTGTTATACTTGATCACTGGACTTTGTAATATTCGTTCAGGGGGGCTTTGTTATACTCGACCAGGGACCTTTGTTATGCTCGATAAGGGGACTTTGTTATATTCGATCAGAGAACTTTGTTATTCTCGATCAGGGGCCTTTGTTATACTCGACCAGGGGACTTTGTTATACTCGACCAGGGGACATTGTTATACTCGATCAGGGGAATTTGTAATACTCGACCAGGGGACTTTGTTATACTCGATAAGGGGACTTTGTTATGTTCGATGAGGGGCCTTGGTTATACACGACCAAAGGACCTTGTTATACTCGACAAAGGGACTTTATTATACTCGATCAGGGGACTTTGTTATACTTGATCACTGGACTTTGTAATATTCGATCAGGGGGGCTTTGTTATACTCGACCAGGGGCCTTTTTTATGCTCGATAAGGGGACTTTGTTATACTCGATCAGGGGACTTTGTTATACTCGATCAGGGGCCTTTGTTATGCTCGACCAGAGGACTATGTTATACTCGATCAGGGGACTTTCTTATACTCGATCAGGGGGCTTTGATATACTCGATCAGGGGACTTTGTTATACTCCATCAGGGGCATTTGTTATACTCGACCAGGGGGCTTTGTTATATTTGATTAGGGGACTTTGTTATACTCGACCAGGGGCCTTTGTTATGCTCGACCACAGGACTATGTTATACTCGATCAGGGGACTTTCTTATACTCGACCAGGGGCCTTTGTCATAATCGATCAGGGGACTTTGTTAGACTCGATGAGGGCCCCTGTTATACTCGATGAGGGGCCTTTGTTATACTCAATCATGGGCCATTGTTATATTCAACCAGGGGACTTTGTTATACTCGATCAGGGGCCTTTGCTAAACTCGATCATGGGACTTTGTTAGACTCGATTAGGGGCCTTTGTTATTCTCGATCAGGGGACTTTGTTATAATCGATCAGGGGCCTTTGTTATTCTCGACCAGGGGCCTTTGTTATGTGCTCGATCATGAGACTTTGTTATACTCGATCAGGGCCTTTATTATACTCGACCAGGGGGTTTGATATTCTCGATCAGGGGACTTTGTTATTCTCGGTAAGGGGGCTTTATTATATTCAATCAGGGGACTTTGTTATATTCGATCAGGGGACTTTGTTATACTCGATCAGGGGGCTTTGTTACACTCGACCTGGGTGCTTTGATATACTCGATCAGGGGACTTTGTTATACTCGATTAGGGGGCTTTGTTTTCCTCGATCAGGTGACTTTGTTATACTCCAACATGGTCTTTGTTTTACTCCATCAGGGGCCTTTGTTATACTCGACCAGGTGCCTTTGTTATGATCGATAAGGGGACTTTGTTATACTCGATCAGGGGGCTTTGTTTTCCTCGATCAGGGACTAT
>NW_024752809.1:0-15843 GCF_018991925.1 Homarus americanus
GTATAACAAAGTCCCCTGATCGAGTATAACAAAGTCCAAGTATCGAGTATAACAAAGTCCCCTGGTCGAGTATAACAAATTCCCTTGATCGAGTACAGTATAATAAAGTCCCCTGGTCGAGTAAAACCAAGGCCCCTCATCGAGTATAACAAAGGCCCCCGGTTGAGTCCAACAAAGCCTCCTCATCGAGTATAACAAAGTCCCCTTATCGATCATAACAAAGGCCCCGGGGCGATCATAACAAAGCCCCCCGTGATCGAATGATACAAAGTCCCCTAATCAAGTATAACAAAGTCCCCTGATCGAGCAAAACAAAGTCCCCTGTTTGAGAGTAACAAAGGCCTCTAATGGAGTATAACAAAGACCCTGATGGAGTATAACAAAGGCCCCTAATGGAGAATAACAAAGATGCCTGATGGAGTATAACAAAGTCACCTGATCGAGGAAAACAAAGCTCCCTGATTGAGTATAACAAAGCCCCCTGATCGAGTATAACAAAGACCCCTCATCGAGTATAACACATATCATGATCGAGTATAATATATCCCCTGATCGTGTATAACAAAGTTCCCTGGTCGAGTAAAGTAATGTCCCCTAATCGATTATAACAAAGGCCTCTGATCGAGTATAACAAAGACCCCTTATCGAGTATAACAAAGGCCCCTGGTCGAGTATAACAAAGCCCCCCTGATCGAATATTACAAAGTCCCCTGATCAAGTATAACAAAGTCCCCTAATCGAGTACAAAAAAGTCCCCTTGTCGAGTATAACAAAGGCCCCTGATGGAGTATAACAAAGACCATGATGGAGTATAACAAGGTCCCCTGATCGAGGAAAACAAAGCCCCCTGATCAAGTGTAACAAAGTCCCTTGATCGAGTATAACAAAGTCCCCTAATCGAGTATAACAAAGTCTCCTGATCGAGTATAATAAAACCCCTTACCGAGAATAACAAAGTATCCCGATCGAGTATATCAAACCCCCCTGGTCGAGTATAATAAAGCCCCTGATATAGTATAACAAAGGCCCATGATCGAGCATAACAAAGTCCCCTAATCGAGCATAACAAAGGCCCCAGGTCGAGTATACCAAAATCCCCTCATCAGGTATAACGAAGTCCCCTGATCGAAAATAACAAAGGCCCCTAATCGAGTGTAAGAAAGTCTCTTAATCGAGTATAGCAAAGGCCATTGATCGAGTATAACAAATGCCCCTCATCGAGTATAACAAAGTCCCCTAATCGAATATAACAAAACCCCCTGATCGAGTATAACAAAGTCCCCTGGTTGAATATAACAATGGCTCATGATTGAGCATAACAAAGGCCTCTCATCGAGTATAACAAAGGCCCCTCATCGAGTCTAACAAAGTCCCCTGGTCGAATATACCAAAGTCCGCTGGTAGAGGAAAACAAAGCCCCCTGATCGAGTATAAGAAAGTCCCCTGATTGAGTATAACAAAGTCCCCTGGTTGACCATAACAAAGGCCCCTGGTCGAGTAAAACAAAGTCCCCTAATCGAATATAACAAAGCCGCCTGATGGAGAATAACAAAGGCCACTTGTCGAGCATAACAATGGACCCGGGTCGAGTATAACAAAGTCCCCTGATCGAGTATAACAAAGCCAAATCATCGAGTAAAACAAAGTCCCCTGATCGAGTATAACAAAGTCCCCTGATCGAGTATATCAAATCCCCCTGATCGAGTATAACAAAGTCCAATCATCGAGTATAACAAAGTCCTCTGGTCGAGTATAACAAAGTCCTCTGGTCGAGAATATCAAAGGCCCCTGATCGAGTATAACAAAGTCCATGATGGATTATATCAAAGACCCCTGATCAAGGAAAACAATGCCCCCTGATCGAGTATAACAAAGTCCCCTGATCGAGTATAACAAAGTCCTCTGATCGAGTATATCAAAGCCCCCTGATCGAGTATAACAAAGCACAATCATCGAGCATAACAAAGTCCTCAGGTCGAGTAAAACAAAGTCCTCTGGTCGAGAATAACAAAGGCCCCTGATCGAGTATAACAAAGTCCCCTGGTCGAGTATAACAAAAGCCCCTGATAGAGTATAACAAAGACCCTGATGGAGTACAACAAAGACCCCTGATCAAGGAAAACAAAGCCCCCTGATCGAGTATAACAAAGTCCCCTCATCGAGTATAACACATCCCCTGATCAAGTATAACATATCCCCTGTTCGTGTATAACAAAGTTCCCTGGTCGAGTATAGTAATGTCCCCTAATCGAGTATAACAAAGTCCCCTTATCGAGCATAACAAAAGCCCCTGGTCGAGTATAACAAAGCCCCCCTGATCGAATATTACAAAGTACCCTAATTAAGTATAACAAAGTCCCCTGATTGAGTATAACAAAGTCCCCTGGTCGAGTATAACAAAGGCCCCTGATGGAGTACAACAAAGACCATGATGGAGTATAACAAAGTCCCCTGATCGAGGAAAACAAAGCCCCCTGATCGAGTATAACAAAGTCCCCTGATCGAGCATAACAAAGGCCCCTGGTCGAGAATAACAAAGGCCCCTGATCGAGTATGACAAAGTCCCCTAAACGAGTCTAACAAAGACCCTTAATAGAATTTAACAAAGGCCCTTGATCGAGTATAACAAATGCCCCTCATCGAGTATAACAAAGTCCCCTAATCGAATATAACAAAGCCCCCTGTTCGAGTATAACAAAGTCCCTGGTTGAATATAACAATGGCCCATGATTGAGTATAACAAAGGCCCCTCATCGAGTATAACAAAGGCCCCTCATCGAGTCTAACAAAGTCCCCTGATCGATTGACAAAGGCCCTTGATCGAGTAAAACAAAGCCCAATCATCGAGTATAACAAAGTCCCCTAATCGAGTATAACAAAGTCCCCTGGTCGAGGAAAACAATGCTCCCTGATCGAGTATAACAAAGTCCCCTGATTGAGTATAACAAAGTCCCCTGGTTGACCATAACAAAGGCCCCTGGTCGAGTAAAACAAAGTCCCCTAATCGAATATAACAAAGCCGCCTGATGGAGTATAACAAAGGCCACTGGTCGAGTATAACAATGGACCCTGGTCGAGTATAACACAGTCCCTGATCAAGTATAACAAAGCCCAATCATCGAGTATAACAAAGTCCCCTGATCGAGTATAACAAAGTCCCCTGATCGAGTATATCAAAGCCCCCTGATCGAGTATAACAAAGTCCAATCATCGAGTATAACAAAGTCCTCTGGTCGAGTATAACAAAGTCCTCTGGTCGAGAATAACAAAGGCCCCTGATCGAGTATAACAAAGTCCATGATGGAGTATAACAAAGACCCCTGATCAAGGAAAACAAAGTCCCCTGATCGAGTATAACAAAGTCCCCTGATCGAGTATAACAAAGTCCCCTGATCGAGCATATCAAAGCCCCCTGATCGAGTATAACAAAGTCCAATCATCGAGTATAACAAAGTCCTTTGGTCGAGTATAACAAAGTCCTCTGGTCGAGAATAATAAAGGCCCCTGATCGAGTATAACAAAGTCCCCTGGTCGAGTATAACAAAAGCCCCTGATGGAGTATAACAAAGACCCTGATGGAGTATAACAAAGACCCCTGATCAAGGAAAACAAAGCCCCATGATCGAGTATAACCAAGGCCCCTCATCGAGCATAACAAAGTCCCCTGATTGAGTATAACAAAGTCCCCTGGTCGAGTATAACTAAGGCCCCTAATGGAGTATAACAAAGATCATGATGGAGTATAACAAAGTCCCCTGATCGAGTATAAGAAAGTACCAGGATCGAATATAACAAAGTCCCCTTATCGAGCATAAGAAAGGCCCCTGGTCGAGTATAACAAAGCCCCCCTGAACTAATATTACAAAGTCCAGTGATCAAGTACAACAAAGTCCCCTGCTCGAGTATAACAATGTCCCGTGGTCTAGTATAACAAAGTCCTTTGGTCGAGTATAACCAAGGCCCCTGATCGAGCATAACAAAGTCCCCTTATCGAGTATAACAAAGTCCCGTGGTCGAGTATTACAAATTCCCCTGATCGAGTATAACAAATTCCCCTGGTCGAGTATAACAAAGTCCCCAGGTCGATTATAAGCAAGGCCCCTGATCGAGAATAACAAAGTCCTCTGATCGTATATAACAAAGTCCCCTTATCGAGCATAACAAAGGCCCCTGGTCGAGCATAACAAACCCCCCGTCTTCGAATAATACAAAGTCCTCTGATCGAGTATAACAAAGTCTCCTGGTCGAGTATAACAAAGGCCCCTGATGGAGTATAACAAAGACCATTGTGGAGTATAACAAAGTCCCCTGATCGAGGAAAACAAAGCCCCCTGATCGAGTATAACAAAGTCCCCTGATCGAGCATAACAAAGGCCCCTGGTCGAGAATAACAAAGGCCCCTGATCGAGTATAACAAAGTCCCCTAATCGAGTCTAACGAAGTCCCTTAATCGAGTTTAGCAAAGGCCCTTGATCGAGTATAACAAATGCCCCTCATCGAGTATAACAAAGTCCCCTAATCGAATATAACAAATCCCCCTGTTCGAGTATAACAAAGTCCCTGGTTGAATATAACAATGGCCCATGATTGAGTATAACAAAGGCCCCTCATCGAGTATAACAAAGACCCCTCATCGAGTCTAACAAAGTCCCCTAATCGATTATGACAAAGGCCCTTGATCGAGTAAAACAAAGCCCAATCATCGAGTATAACAAAGTCCCCTAATCGAGTATAACAAAGTCCCCTGGTCGAGGAAAACAAAGCTCCCTGATCGAGTATAACAAAGTCCCTTGATTGAGTATAACAAAGTCCCCTGGTTGACCATAACAAAGGCCCCTGATCGAGAATAAGAAAGTCCCCTGATCGAGTATAACAAAGTCCTCTGGTCGAGCATAACAAAGGCCCCTGATCGAGTATAACAAAGTACCCTGATCGAATATAACAAAGTACCCTTATCGAGCATAAGAAAGGCCCCTGGTCGAGTATAACAAAGCCCCCCTGATCTAAAATTACAAAGTCCAGTCATGAAGTACAACTAAGTCCCCTGATCGAGTATAACAAAGTCCCCTGGTCGAGTATAACAAAGTCCTTTGGTCGAGTATAACCAAGGGCCCTGATCGAGCATAACAAAGTCCCCTTATCGAGTATAACAAAGTCCCCTGGTCGAGTATTACAAATTCCCCTGATCGAGTATAACAAATTCCCCTGGTCGAGTATAACAAAGTCCCCTGGTCGAGTATAACCAAGGCCCCTGATCGAGAATAACAAAGTCCTCTGATAGAATATAACAAAGTCCCCTTATCGAGCATAACAAAGGCCCCTGGTCGAGCATAACAAACCCCCCCTGATCGAATAATACAAAGTCCTCTGATCGAGTATAACAAAGTCCCCTGATAGAGTTTAACAAAGTCCTCCGATCGAGTATAACAAAGTCCTCTGATCGAGTATAACAAAGTCCCCTGGTCGAGTATAACAAATTCCCCTGATCGAGTATAACAAAGTCCCCTGATCGTGTACAACAAAGTCCCCTGGTCGAGTAAAACAAAGTCCCCTGATCGAGAATAACAAAGGCCCCTGATCGAGTATAACAAAGTCCCCTGGTCGAGTATAACAAATTCCCCTGATCGAGCATAACAAAGTGCCCTTGGTCGAGTATAACAAAGCCCCCCTGATCGAATATTACAAAGTCCAGTGATGAAGTATAACAATGTCCCCTGATCGAGTATAACAAAGTCCCCTGGTCGAGTATAACGAAGGCCCCTGATGGAGTATAACAAAGACCCTGATGGAGTATAACAAAGACCCCTGATCAAGGAAAACAAAGCCCCGTGATCGAGTATAACAAAGTCCCCTGATCGAGTATAACAAAGTCCCCTAATCGAGTATAGCAAATTCCCCTTATCGAGTATAACAAAGTCCCCTTGTCGAGTATAACAAATTCCCCTGATCGAGTATAACAAAGTCCTTTGGTCGAGTATAACCAAGGCCCCTGATCGAGTATACCAAAGGCCCCCTGTTGAGTATAACAAAGCCTCCTGATCGAGTATAACAAAGTCCCCTTATCGAGCATAACAAAGGCCCCTGGTCGAGCATAACAAAGCCCCCCTGATCGAATAATGCAAAGTCTCCTGATCAAGTATAACAAAGTCCCCTGATCGAGTATAACAAAGACCCAGATGGAGTATAACAAAGGCCCCTAATGGAGTATAACAAAGACCCTGGTCGAGTATAATAAAGTCCCCTGGTCGAGTATAACCAAGGCCCCTGATCGAGAATAACAAAGTCCTCTGATCGAATATAACAAAGTCCTCCTATCGACCATAACAAAGGCCCCTGGTCGAGCATAACAAACCCCCCCTGATCGAATAATACAAAGTCCTCTGATCGAGTATAACAAAGTCCCCTGATAGAGTGTAACAAAGTCCCCCGATCGAGTATAACAAAGTCCTCTGATCGAGTATAACAAAGTCCCCTGGTCGAGTATAAAAAATTCTCCTGATCTAGTATAACAAAGTCCCCTGATCGTGTATAACAAAGTCCCCTGGTCGAGTAAAACAAAGTCCCCTGATCGAGAATAACAAAGGCCCCTCATCGAGTATAACAAAGTACCCTTATCGAGCATAACAAAGGCCCCTGGTCGAGTATAACAAAGCCCCCCTGATCGAATATTTCAAAGTCCAGTGATCAAGTATAACAATGTCCCCTGATCGAGTATAACAAAGTCCCCTGGTCGAGTATAACAAAGGCCCCTGATGGAGTATAACAAAGACCATGATGGAGTATAACAAATGTTCCCTGATCGACGAAAACAAAGCCTCCTGATCGAGTATTACAAAGTCCCCTGATCGAGTATAACAAAGCACCCTGGTGGAGAATAACAAAGCCCCCTAATCGAGTATAACAAAGTCCCCTGATCGAGTATAACAAAGTCCCCTGATCGAGTATAATAAAGCTCCGTTACCGAGTATAACAAAGTCCCCGGATAGAGTATATCAAACCCCCTGGACGAGTATAATAAAGGCCCTGATCGAGTATAACAAAGTCTCATGATCGAGTATAACAAATTCCCTTGGTTCGAGTATAACAAAGTCCCCTGGTTGACCATAACAAAGTCGCCTGGTCGAGTATAACAAAGTCCCCTAATCGAATATAAAAAAGCCCCCTGATCGAGTATAACAAAGGCCACTAGTCGAGCATAAGAAAAGACCCTGATCGAGTATAACAAAGCCCAATCATCGAGTATAACAAAGTCCCCTGATCGAGTATAACAAAGGCCCCTGATCGAGTATAACAAAGCCCCCGTTGAGTATAACAAAGCCTCTTGATCGAGTATAACAAAGCCCCTTATAGAGTATAACACATCCCCTGATCGAGTATAACATATCACCAGATCGTGTATAACAAAGTTCCCTGGTCAAGTATAGTAATGTCCCTGATCGAGTATAACAACCCCCCTGATCGAGTACAACAAAGTCCCCTGGTCGAGTATAACAAAGTCCTCTGATCGAGTATAACAAAGTCCCCTGATCGTGTATAACAAAGTCCCCTCGTCGAGTATAACAAAGTCCCATGGTCGAGTATAACAAAGTCACCTTATCGAGTATAACAAATCCTCCTGATCGAGTATAACAAAGTCCCCTGATCGAGTATAACACATCCCCTGATCGAGTGTAACATATCCCCTGATCGTGTATCACAAAGTTCCCTGGTCGAGTATAACAAAGCCCCTAATCGAGTATAATAAAGGCCCCTCATTGAGTATAACAAAGTCCTCTGATCGAATATAAAAAAGTCCCCTGATCGAGTAAAACAAAGTCCCCAGATAGTGTATAACAAATTCCTATAATCGAGTATAACAAAGCCCAATCATCGAGTATAACAAAGTTCCTTGATCGAGTATAACAAAGTCCCCTAATTGAGTATATCAAAGCCCCCTTATCGAGTATAACAAAGTCCCCTGATCGAGTATAACAAAGTCCCCTGTTCGAGTATAACAAAGGCCCCTGATCGAGTATAACAAAGTCCCCAAATCGAGTATAACAAAGTCCCCTGGTCAAATATAATAAAGGCCCCTAATCGAGTATAGCAAAGTCCCTGATCTAGTATAACAAAGTCCCATGGTCGAGTATAACAAAGTCCCTTGATCGAGTATAACAAAGGCCCCTGATCGAGTATAACAAAGCCCCCCGTTGAGTATAACAAAGGCTCTTGATCGAGTATAACAAAGTCCCCTGATAGAGTATTACACATCCCGGGATCGAGTATAGCATATCACCTGATCGTGTATAACAAAGTTCCCTGGTCTAGTATAGTAATGTCCCCTAATCGAGTATAACAAAGCCCCCTGATCGAGTATAACAAAGTCCTCTGATCGAGTATAACAAAGTCCCCTGATCGAGTATAACAAAGTTCCATGGTCGAATATATCAAAGTCACCTGATCGAGTATAACAAAGCCTCCTGATCGAGTATAACAAAGTCCCTTGATCGAGTATAACACATCCCCTGATCGAGAATAACACAACCCCTGATCGTGTATAAGAAAGTTCCCTGGTCAAGTATAGTAATGCCCTGATCGAGTATAACAACCCCCCTGATCGAGTATAAAAAAGGCCCCTGGTCGAGTATAACAAGTCCCCTGATCGAGTATAACAAAGTCCCATGGTCGAATATAACAAAGTCACCTGATCGAGTATAACAAAGCCTCCTCATCGAGTATAACAAAGTCCCTTGATCGAGTATAACACATCCCCTGATCGAGAATAACACATCCCCTGATCGTGTATAAGAAAGTTCCCTGGTCAACTATAGTAATGTCCCTGATCGAGTATAACAACCCCCCTGATCGAGTATAACAAAGCACCCTGGTCGAGTATAACAAAGTCCCCTGATCGAGTATAACAAAGTCCTCTGATCGAGTATAACAAAGTCCCCTGATCGCGTATAACAAAGCCTCCTGATCGAGTAAAAAAAGTCCCCTGATCGAGTATAACACATCCCCTGAACGAGTATAACATATCCCCTGATCGTGTATAACAAAGTTCCCTGGTTGAGTATAGTAATGTCTCCTGAACGAGTATAACAAAGCCCCTAATCGAGTATAATAGAGGCCCCTCATCGAGTATAACAAAGTCCTCTGATCGAAAATTAAAAAGTCCCCTGATCGAGTAAAACAAAGTTCCCTGATCATGTATAACAAAGTCCTATAATCGAGTATAACAAAGGCCACTGGTCAAGCATAACAAAGGACCCATGTCGAGCATAACAAAGTCCCTGATGGAGTATAACAAAGCCCAATCATAGAGTATAAAAAAGTGTCTTCATCGAGTATAACAAAGTCCCCTAATCGAGTATATCAATGCCCCCTCATCGAGTATAACAAAGGCCCCTCATCGAGTATAACAAAGTCCCCTCATCGAATATAACAAAGGCCCCTCGTCGAGTATAACAAAGGCCCCTCGTCGAGTATAACAAAGTCCCATGTTCGAGTATAACAAAGGCCCCTGATCGAGTATAACAAAGTCCCCTCATCGATTATAACAAAGTCCCCTGTTCGAGTATAACAAAGTCCCCTGAACGAGTATAACAAAGGCCCCTGATCGAGTATAACAAAGTCCCCTTATCGAGCATAACAAAGGTCCCTGGTCGAGTATAACAAAGACCCCCTCATCGAATATTACAAAGTCCCCTGATCAAGTATAACAAAGTCCCCTAATCAAGTATAACAAAGTCCCCTGATCGAGTATAACCAAGTCCCCTGGTCGAGCATAACAAAGGCCCCTCATGGAGTATAAGAAAGACCCTGATGGAGTATTACAAAGTCGCTTGATCGAGGAAAACAAAGCCCCCTCAACGAGTATAACAGAGTCCCCTGATCGATTATAACAAAGGCCCCCGGTTGAGTATAACAAAGCATCGTGATCGTGTATAACAAAGTCCCCTGATCGTGTATAACACATCCCACTGATCGAGTATAACATATCCCCTGATCGTGTATAACAAAGTTCCCTGGTCGAGTATAACAAAGTCCCCTGAACGAATGTAACAAAGTCCTCAGATCGAGTATAACAAAGTCCCCTGGTCGAGTATAACAAAGTCCTCAGATCGAGTATAACAAAGCCCCCTGGTCGAGTATAACAAAGTCCTTGATCGAGGATAACAAAGTCCCTTGGTCGAGTATGACAAAGTCCCCTGATCGAGTATAACAAAGTCCTCAGATCGAGTATAACAAAGTCCCCTGGTCGAGTATAACAAAGTCTCCTGGTCGAGTACAACAAAGTCCCCTGATCGAGTATAACAAAGGCCCTTGATTGAGTATAATAAAGGCCCCTGATCGAGTATAACAAAGTCCCCTGCTCGAGTATAACAAAGTCCCCTAATCGAGTATAACAAAGGCCCTTGATGGAGTATAATAAAGACCCTTGATCGAGTATAACAAAGTCCCCTGATCGAGTATAACAAAGTCCCATGGTCAAGTATAACAAATCACCTGATCGAGTATAACAAAGGCCCATGATCGAGTATAACAAACGCCCCCGGTTGAGTATAACACATCCCCTGATCGAGTATAACATATCCTCTGATCGTGTATAACAAAGTTCCCTGGTCGAGTATAGTAATGTCCCCTGATCGAGTATAACAAAGACCCCTCATCGAGTATAACAAAGTCCCCTGATCAAGTATAACAAAGTCCTCGGATCGAGTATAACAAAGTCCCCTGATCGAGTATAACAAAGACCATGATGGAGTAAAACAAAGTCCCCTGATCGAGGAAAACAAAGCCCCTGATCGAGTATAACAAAGTCCCCTCATCGAGTATAATAAAGTCGCCTAATCGAGTATAACAAGGTCCCCTGGTCGATTATAATAAAGGCCCCTGATCGAGTATAACAAAGTCCCCTGATCTAGTATAACAAAGTCCTCTGATCGAGCATAACAAAGGACCCTGGTCGAGTATAACAAAGCCCCCTGATCGAGTATAACAAAGTCCCCTCATCTAGTATAACAATATCCCCTGATCGAGTATAGCAAAGGCCCTTCATCGAGAATAACAAATGCCCCTCACCGAGTATCATAAAGTCCCCTAATCGAATATAACAAAGCCCCCTGATCGATTATAACAAAGGCCACAGGTCGAGCATAACAAAGTCCCCTGATCGAGTATAAGAAAGCACTCTCATCGAGTATAAAAAAGTCCCCAAATCGAGTATAACAAAGTCCCCCTGGTCAAATATAATAAAGGCCCCTGATCGAGTATAGCAAAGTCTCCTGATCTAGTATAACAAAGTCCCATGGTCGAGTATAACAAAGTCCCTTGATAGAGTATAACAAAGGCCCCTGATCGAGTATAACAAAGGCCCCGGTTGAGTATTACAGAGCCTCTTGATCAAGTATAACAAAGTCCCATGATCGAGTATAACTCATCCCCTGATCGAGTATAACATATCACCTGATCGAGTATAACAAAGTTCCCTGGTCTAGTATAGTAATGTCCCCTGATCGAGTATAACAAAGACCCCTCATCGAGTATAACAAAGTCCCCTGATCAAGTATAATAAAGGCACCTGATCGAGTATAACAAAATCCCCTGATCGAATATAAAAGTCCCCTCATCGAGTAAATCAAAGTCCCCTGGTCGAGTATAACAAAGTCCCCTCATTGCGTATAACAAAGTCCCCTGGTCGAGTATAACAAATTCCCCTAATCGAATATAGCAAAATCCCCTGGTCGAGTATAACAAATTCCCCTGATCGAGTATAACAAAGTTCCCTGGTTGAGTATAACAAAGGCCCATGATTGAGTATAAAAAAGGCCCCTCATCGACTATAACAAAGACCCCTCATCGAGTCTAAATGTAAACCTCTGGATCGAAAGGCCCCTCATCGACTATAACAAAGACCCCTCATCGAGTCTAACAAATCCTCTGATCGAGTATGACAAAGGCCCTTGATCGAGTATAACAAAGGCCCTTAATCGAGTATAACAAAGCCTCCTCATCGAGTATAACAAAGTCCCCTTATCGATCATAACAAAGGCCCCTGGGCGAGCATAACAAAGCCCTCCGTGATCGAATAATACAAAGTCCCCTAATCAAGTATAACAAAGTCCCCTGATCGAGTAAACAAAGTCCCCTGTTTGAGTATAACAAAGGCCTCTAATGGAGTATAACAAAGACCCTGTTGGAGTATAACAAAGGCCCCTAATGGAGAATAACAAAGACGCCTGATGGAGTATAACAAAGTCACCTGATCGAGGAAAACAAAGCCCCCTGATCGAGTATAACAAAGCCCCCTGATCGAGTATAACAAAGACCCCTCATCGAGTATAACACATATCATGATCGAGTATAACATATCCCCTGATCGTGTATAACAAAGGCCCCTGATCGAGTATAACAAAGTCCCCTTATCGAGTATAACAAAGGCCCCTGGTCGAGTATAACAAAGCCCCCCTGATCGAAAATTACAAAGTCCACTGATCAAGTATAACAAAGTCCCCTGATCGAGTATAAAAAAGTCCCCTTGTCAAGTATAACAAAGGCCCCTGATGGAGTATAACACAGACCATGATGGAGTATAACAAGGTCCCCTGATCGAGGAAAACAAAGCCCCCTGATCGAGTATAACAAAGCCCCCTGATCGAGTATAACAAAGTCCCCTGATCGAGTATAACAAAGTCCCCTGATCGAGTATAATAAAGCCCCCTTTCCGAGTATAACAAAGTAACCTGATCGAGTATATCAAACCCCCCTGGTCGAGTATAATAAAGCCCCTGATATAGTATAACAAAGGCCCCTGATCGAGCATAACAAAGTCCCCGAATCGAGCATAACAAAGGCCCCAGGTCGAGTATAACAAAGCCCCCTCATCAGGTATAACGAAGTCCCCTGATCGAAAATAACAAAGGCCCCTAATCGAGTGTAAGAAAGTCCCCTAATCGAGTATAGCAAAGGCCCTTGATCGTGTATAACAAATGCCCCTCATCGAGTATAACAAAGTCCCCTAATCGAATATTACAAAACCCCCTGATCGAGTATAACAAAGTCCCCTGGTTGAATATAACAATGGCTCATGATTGAGTATAACAAAGGCCTCTCATCGAGTATAACAAAGGCTCCTCATCGAGTCTAGCAAAGTCCCCTGGTCGAGTATACCAAAGTCCCCTGGTCGTGGAAAACAAAGCCCCCTGATCGAGTATAACAAAGTCCCCTGATTGAGTATAACAAAGTCCCCTGGTTGACCATAACAAAGGCCCCTGGTCGAGTAAAACAAAGTCCCCTAATCGAATATAACAAAGCCGCCTGATGGAGTATAACAAAGGCCACTGGTCGAGCATAACAATGGACCCTGGTCGAGTATAACAAAGTCCCCTGATCGAGTATAACAAAGCCCCCTGATCGAGTATATCAAAGCCCCCTGATCGAGTATAACAAAGTCCAATCATCGAGTATAACAAAGTCCTCTGGTCGAGTATAACAAAGTCCTCTGGACGAGAATAACAAACGCCCCTGATCGAGTATAACAAAGTCCCCTGGTCGAGTATAACAAAAACCCCTGATGGAGTATAACAAAGACCCTGATGGAGTATAACAAAGACCCCTGATCAAGGAAAACAAAGCCCCCTAATCGAGTATAACAAAGTCCCCTCATCGAGTATAACACATCCCCTGATCAAGTATAACATATCCCCTGTTCGTGTATAACAAAGTTCCCTGGTCGAGTATAGTAATGTCCTCTAATCGTGTATAACAAAGCCCCCTGATCGAGTATAACAAAGTCCCCTTATCGAGCATAACAAAGGCCCCTGGTCGAGCATAACAAAGCCCCCCTGATCGAATATTACAAAGTACCCTAATCACGTATAACAAAATCCCCTGATTGAGTATAACAAAGTCCCCTGGTCGAGTATAACAAATGCCCCCTGATGGAGTATAACAAAGACCATGATGGAGTATAACAAAGTCCCCTGATCGAGGAAAACAAAGCCCCCTGATCGAGTATAACAAATGCCCCTCATCGAGTATAACAAAGTCCCGTATTCGAATATAACAAAGCCCCCTGATCGAGTATAACAAAGTCCCTGGTTGAAAATAACAATGGCCCATGATTGAGTATAACAAAGGCCCCTCATCGAGTATAACAAACGCCCCTCATCGAGTCTAACAAAGTCCCCTAATCGATTATGACAAAGGCCCTTGATCGAGTAAAACAAAGCCCAATCATCGAGTATAACAAAGTCCCCTAATCGAGTATAACAAAGTCCCCTGGTCGAGGAAAACAAAGCTTTCTCATCGAGTATAACAAAGTGCCCTGATTGAGTATAACAAAGTCCCCTGGTTGACCATAACAAAGGCCCCTGGTCGAGTATAACAAAGTCCCCTATTCGAATATAACAAAGCCCCCTGGTCGAGTATAACAAAGTCCCCTGATCGAGTATATCAAAGCCCCCTGATCGAGTATAAGAAAGTCCCCCGATCGAGTATAACTAAGTCCTCTGGTCGAGCATAACAAAGGCCCCTGATCGAGTATAACAAAGTACCCTGATCGAATATAAGAAAGTCCCCTTATCGAGCATAAGAAAGGCCCCTGGTCGAGTATAACAAAGCCCCCCTGATCTAATATTGCAAAGTCCAGTGATCAAGTACAACAAAGTCCCCTCATCGAGTATAACAAAGTCCCCTGGTCGAGTATAACAAAGTCCTTTGGTCGAGTATAACCAAGGCCCCTGATCGAGCATAACAAAGTCCCCTTATCGAGTATAACAAAGTCCCCTGGTCGAGTATAACAAAGTCCCCTGGTCGAGTATAACCAAGGCCCCTGATCGAGAATAACATAGTCCTCTGATCGAATATAACAAAGTCCTCTTATCGTGCATAACAAAGGCCCCTGGTCGAGCATAACAAACCCCCCCTGATCGAAAAATACAAAGTCCTCTGATCGAGTATAACAAAGTCCCCTGATAGAGTATAACAAAGTCCCCCGATCGAGTATAACAAAGTCTTCTGATCGAGTATAACAAAGTCCCCTGCTCGAGTATAACAAATTCCCCTGATCTAGTATAACAAAGTCCCCTGATCGTGTATAACAAAGTCCCCTGGTCGAGTAAAACAAAGTCCCCTGATCGAGAACAACAAAGGCCTCTGATCGAGTATAACAAAGTCCCCTTATCGAGCATAACAAAGGCCACTGGTCGAGTATAACAAAGCCCCCCTGATCGAATAATACAAAGTCCAGTGATCAAGTATAACAATGTCCCCTGATCGAGTATAACAAAGTCCCCTGGTCGAGTATAACAAAGGCCCTTGATGGAGTATAACAAAGACCCTGATGGAGTATAACAAAGACCCCTGATCAAGGAAAACAAAGCCCCGTGATCGAGTATAACAAAGTCCCCTTATCGAGTATAACAATGTCCCCTTGTCGAGTATAACAAATTCCCCTGATCGAGTATAACAAAGTCCTTTGGTCGAGTATAACCAAGGCCCCTGATCGAGTATAACAAAGGCCCCCTGTTGAGTGTAACAAAGCCTCCTGATCGAGTATAACAAAGTCCCCTTATTGAGCATTACAAAGGCCCCTGGTCGAGCATAACAAAGCCCCCCTGATCGAATAATGCAAAGTCTCCTGATCAAGTATAACAAAGTCCCCTGACCGAGTATAACAAAGACCCTGATGGAGTATAACAAAGGCCCCTAATGGAGTATAACAAAGCCCCCCTGATCGAATAATGCAAAGTCTCCTGATCAAGTATAACAAAGTCCCCTGACCGAGTATAACAAAGACCCTGATGGAGTATAACAAAGGCCCCTAATGGAGTATAACAAAGACCCTGATCGAGTATAACA